>NC_136513.1:56498928-56548928 GCF_053919585.1 Euprymna scolopes
TCACGAATTTTGGTGACAATAAAAATATAGGAGTGTGAAATATTCGTTGATCGTCATTCATACCCGGTAACGTCGTATCTCTCTGCTAGTATATATATATATATAATGTATACTTAGGTTGCATTTTTTCTTTAAGCATATTTCGTTAAATATGAGGACAGTTTTTATCAGCATATTTAATTACTTAATCCTTTTCGAATTATGTGTTTCTGCTTTCGAGCTGCAACTGACAGATCTATCTGCTTATATCCCTTGTACATGTATATAACTGGATCCATCTTCAGGTTGGATATTGTGTAAATAACATGGTGATTATTTATTTATAAGACACTAGGTGGAAGCCTGGCATTACCCGCTCGTACAATACGCTAAAACATGATATTTATATTTATGCAGCTTGCGTATGTATTTTTATAGAATACATCCTCTGTTGAATATTATATATTACGAGGAATAATTTGCCCGGTGGATTTATTTGCAAATAAATAATCAATAATAATAATAATAATAATAATAATAATAATAATGCCATTCATCAAATTCTGTCTCTGTTTGTTTACAATATTACGTCAGCTGATATTTGAACTTGGCGATGAATTCAATATTTTAAGGAAAAAATTAAAGGAAAATGATGAATTACTCCCGGGCTTGATCTGTAGTCAGTTGCTATACCACTAAGCTATATCGCTATATCTATAAGAGAGAAAAGCCATTTTTAAGATCCGATTTTTTCGATATTTTATACTTATCGGGTGTATTTCTGGACAAACCATATCTAAGAACACTGTCAGAAATATAAATTAACTTTTGTATAAAATTTGCAAAAGATATACTCAGACGTTTCGGAACCTATGACAAAGGAACTCTCTCTCTCTCGCACACACACACACACTAACACACACACATACTAACACACACAGTCACTTTTATATGATAGTAGAGATAGAGATAGAGATTTTGCGTAAATTACGGGATAGTTATAGTATTAATAAGTTAGTTTTAGTATAATAGGCGTTTAAGAATGTATATTTAAATTAATTTTGGTTGATGCATGACTTTTTTGTTTTAACGTGAAAAGCTTCTTAGAAGTTTTTTTGTTGTTGTTAATTGTATGTTAATTGTATGCTCTGAAATGTATGTACTCTTTGAAATGTAAAATAGTGGTAAGAATTTGGAGTTCTTAAGTAGTAAACACAACACATTCAATGTTTTATCTCGTGTACATTTTTGGTGGAAGTTTAAACATTCTTTATTTCGTATGAATCACCTTATTCTATTGTTGACATTGGTTTCCCTGATACTTTCTAATGACAATTCTTTCTAGAAAAATATCGAGTATTTAGACAAGAAATGACCTAAGTCTCTAATATATGCCCTCTTCGCCAAACTTTCACAAGAAACACTCGTTTAGCTGAAAACACTATCAGTAATTCCCCTCACTCTTTATCTGGACATAAATCTAAACGTGGCTTCCATGAACAAAGCTTCTTAGAACTGCACGTCTGTGGAACTGTCTTCCGTTTTCCTGCTTCCCAACTAATAACAATATGGTTGTCTACAAGTTCAACGTAAACAAGTTCTTGATGAGCCGATCCACGTAAGTTAACAAATTTACCGAATTTCCATTACTAACGATTACTATATTGTCCAATTTACTACTGTACACTGTTTAACCCTTATCCTCCAGTTGCTTCTTGGCCTTGATAACTGGTAATGCCTATGTAAAAAATTGTCTGAGCTGTTATTAACTTACTATAAAGAGCCGGGATTTTGGGATGCTTTCTGATTAGTTAAAATATTGTAGTAAAATGAAATACTTGCTTAAGAATGAACTTTGACAGTGTGTTAAATACTTTTGTACATGGTAATTTGATTTTTTTGTTAATAAATATCTGTCAACTAAGTATATTTTCATTTCCGTTTCATTTTAAGATAAATAATATCCGTCCAAAGATTTAGTATAAATTTCATTAAAATTAACGTGATCTTTCTTAAGAAATACGAAAAAAAAAAACCCAAAAACAATGTACCAAATACTTTTGCCATTCAATGTACATATATAATTAATAAGTATTCCTAAAGAATCAATAAATGTCACAATATATTTTCAGATATAGCTGTATGCAAATATTAAATGCTAAAAATGAATTAAGACACGCCACATTTGTTTTGATATATTATCTTAACGCGTCCGTTCAGTCTGGAGATACCATGATGATAGTGCGTGGTGGCCCAATAATGGAGCAAACGTAGATCAATAGTTAGCCGCACCTCTTCTAAGCCAGCATTGAGTCTAGTTTTTATGTAAATCCAGTAACAATGTAACTGGTAACAATGTTGGCATGAAAATAGAAAAATCTGTGTTATTTCGGAATGTCTTTTCTCCTATCAAAGCTGTGTGGTTGTCCACAAAGTTTAGTCTGTTCTGCTAATTAACCAAGAGCTGAAGGGTGGATATGAATATTCGTACGTTTCCCAGATTATAAGTAAAAGTTTTGCCTTGACCCCAACAGAGCTAGATTCTGTACAATAAACCAACAGACATCGACCGTCACTAGTAAACTACACGTCTCCCATGCAGACACACGTGTGCATGGACATAGATACACACACATAACATTAAATATATATATATATAGAGAGAGAGAGTGAGAGAGAGAGAAAGAGAGAGAGACAGGATATCGGCAAAGAGAAAAAAGGTACATATATATATGATTAACGTTTTAGTGTATATATATTTTTTTTTTTTTTACGCAGTGGTCACCACTTATCAAGGCCCGGAAGCCACTCAGGGATAAGGGTTATTGCAAATACATTACGTTAGTGTGGAGATTTGATGAAGTGTTTAATTAAGGGGGCGGTTCATTAGGAATTTGTTAACGTTGGACTTGAAGACATCAAAGTTGTCGTCAGGTGGGAAGCAGGCAGACGGAACAGAGTTCCACAGGCGTACAGTTCTAAGAAAGAAACTTTGTTCATGGAATCCACGTTTTGATTTAGGCACAGATAAAGAGTGGGGGAAATTTTTCACAGTGGATTCAGCTAGACGGGTGTTTTTCGTGAAAGATTGGCGGGAGGGGGCAGAGACTGGAGTTTAGACGAGCACCTGCCATGGAAATAACGATAAAACAAGGATAGGCTCGCAACGTCTCTTCTGTCGGAGAGAGGTTGCAGGGTAGAGAAAAGGGCATCCCCCACTAAGCCACGAAGTCTATTTTGTACTCTGTCAAGTCAGGATAAGCTGTTTTTAGCAGCTCCTGCCCAGATATGGCAGCAGTATTCCATCCTTGGACGTACTTGGCTTTTATATAGATAGAGAATTACATCAGTAGTGAGATATCTTCTGGAGCGGTAGAAGGATCCCACCATCTTTCCAGCGACCTTGGCAACAGACTTGATGTACGTGTTCCATTTCAGATCAGGAGTAAAGGTCAAACCCAGAAGCTTGTCAAAACACGGGGCCTCTCCCAGCAGAGAGCCAACCATCCCAATTGATGTCAAATGGGGATTCGAGCGTTGATGATGTAAGGATAGGAGTTTGGTTTTAGAGGCATTAAAGGTAACCAGCCATGTCTACCCCCACTGAACCACGCGCTCGAGATCAGAGGAGAGAGAATCAGTGAGAACTTTGTCATTTACAGCATGTGATGTGTTGCCGTAGATAGTCGTGTCATCAGCATAGATGTCAACGAATGATTTAAGTATGTGTTTAGGGAGGTCATTCATGTAGATCAGGAAGAGAGTTGGGCCCAGGATTGACCCCTGAGGGACTCCAGCATTAATACTGCAGGCCTCCGATTTTTGTCCATCGACCACTAATCTTATGAGCCTATCAGAGAGAAATGATTTAAATGCAGAGATTACTTAAATCTCTCCACATTCATTGATTACTGTACACTCAATAACCCGTATACCTGAGTGGCCTCCGGGCCTTAATAAGTGGTGCCCTCCATGTAAAAAAAAAGAAAACTCTCTATACGCACATGTGTAGATTCCGCCCAGAATGGGAAGCATTTTAGGATTTTTTTCATGTTTACTCGCATGTGATTATGATCATTTTCTTCTACATTTTAACCTCGAAAATCCTGATGATGTCCCCTGAAATAGGGACGAAACGTTGATTAACAATATTTTGTAAATTTACGGTTTTCCTTTTCAAATAATCATATATATATATATATATATATATATATATATATATATATATATCAACATATTTTTATTATATATATAAATCAACATATTTTTATGTCAGCGAGTAAAAAGACATAACTGAATCTTTTTCTATTATAATTCGTTAACAACTAGCTGGACGCCCGGCTTTTCTCGGTCATACAATACGTTTAAACATGTATATGTATTAATATAGAATCAATCCGCCATTTAATATTTTATGTTACGAGAAATACTTAAACCATTATATTAATTCGAAAAAAAAAAAATAAATAGAATGAATAATAATGATAATGTTCTCCATAAAATCCCGTCTGTGTTTGTTTGCAAAATCTTTGTGATTGGGCTTTGTAATATTTGGACTTGACAATGAATGCCCTGGAAATTCGCTTCTGATTAATATTTAGTTTTAAAACATGCGAACAAAAATGATTTGGAATTTTTTTTATATAATTCAATTTTCACTCCAAACAAGGCACAGTGCCATTTTGAAGTAGGACGCTAGTATCGGGGACATAAGTTGCAGGGACATTATGAAGGTAGATTAGCAGTATGATATCTGCACTTGGAATTCCGCATGTCAGTACAGTTGGAAAAGCAGAATCCCGGAAAAGAGTTCCAAAGTCTAGAAATTCTGGCGAAGAAACTATTGGAGTAGAACGCTTTCTTAAACCTAGGAATCTCTTTGTAGGGGTGGGATTTAGCTGCATATCGGGTTTGTCGGAGGTATTTATGTTGAGGGGCCACAAGTGCTTTTAGTTCCTCAGATTATTCACTATTAAAATACTTGTAGAACAGGCAGAGGCATGCAACATTTCGTCGATGGGACAGAGGCTGAACCTTAAATGACAGTTCAGGACCTATCTCTTTTAAATCCTTTTGTAAATTGAATTCATTAATAAGACAAAATTAAAATAAAACGGTGATGTACACCAGGGATTGAACCCTAGATAATTCGATCTCTACTCGAATACTCTAGCACTGAGCTATCTTTCAAGATATCAGTAAATCTGTTTTTTCTAAGAATAAATTATTTATTGAGATTTTATTATCTCCCTTGCCGGTGCAACCTAAAATATTCCCTTGTAATTTTTTTTATATCTATAAGAAAGAAAAGTCATTTTACGTGCCGGATTTTTTTCGATTTTTGATACTTATTCGATGAATTTCTGTATAAAACATATCTAAGAACACTACCAGACATATAAATGACCTTTGAGTGAAATTTGCAAAAGATAAGCTCAGCCGTTTCGGAACCTATAAGGAAGCTACTCACATACACAAAGTAACTTTTATATAACAGTATATATATATACATACATATATATATATGTGTGTGTGTGTGTGTGTGTGTGTGTGTGTGTGTGTGTGTGTGTGTGTGTGTGTGTGTGTGTGTGTGTGTGTGTGTGTGTGTGGACTGGTTAAGGATATAAATTTACATTATTTTATTTCATCATTAAATTTAATTAAAAAATAGAGAGTGGAATGGAGGTTTTTTCTTACACATAGAAATAGATTTTCAAAAATTTCTACTGTCTAAGTAAATAGTCCATTAATGTAAAGAAAATAAATAATACCGGAACAGCAAAAAAATTGATACATTAGAAAATGATATTTTAGAATCTGATTGCAATAATATAAAAAAAAATCAGAATCCATAATAAACAAATACAACCCAATTATAAATTCGGTTTGCAATTTGTGGACAGTATAAAAATTGAAAATTTAGCAGCTGAAATTAATGAATTTCGATTGTGATAGTCTGAAGAAAAACATAAGACTTAATTAATACATCAAATCAAAAGATAAAATGGGCAGTATATTTAGCTGAAATGATATAAATTTTTGTTTGACTACAGCTAAAGAATGATTTTAAATATCACAAAAAATCTTTAAAAAATCCTAAATATTCTAAATGTTGAGGAGATTAGGTTCCGCCACAACTAGTTGCTCAGATATCCACAAAGATAATTTATTTAGAGTGGGGAAGGCGTTTTGTAGAACCAACCACACTTCTTGGTATTACTGCAATCCTTTGTCGCTGCAGGTGACTGCCACCGGACAGAGTTTACAGTAGATCGCAGAATTTTATATCAGAGTTTCCTTCTCCTAGACGCATGCCTTAACGAAGATTGGGGGTGCATCTCTCTCAGTGAATTTATGCGCCCTCAGATTCCAACCTGGAAATTTCTACGACTCAGCGCGGTACATACAGCGCCTAACCTTTCCAAATGGTTACCCGTCTGGTACTGGTCAGGCTCAACATCGCATATATATATATATATATATATATATATATATATATATATATTTTTTTTTTTTTTTTTTAAATCCATATATATATATATATATATATATATATATATATTTTTTTTTTAATCCATATATAAATATATATATATATATATATATATATATATATATATATATATATATATATATATATATATATATATATATATATATATATATATATATATGGATTTAAATAGGCTATACGGAAATATCATCTCGTCAGGAGAAAATTGATAGCATACAAAACAATTTTTATTTTTATTACATTTTCACCCCAAACAAGACAAATTGGCACTTTAGTGTAGGGGGCCACTATCAGGGGCAACAACTACTGGGGTACTATGTAGGGATTTGGGCAGTATTATTAGAGAAATTAAAGGGAACTACGGGGGAATTTGAATATGCCAGAAATAAGAATAAAAACAATTAAAAGAGAGATTTAATCTGAAATTATTGCGTTTAAAAGTGACTAAAACTAAAACTTCCAACAACGAGGAAAAAAAAAGAAACGGGTCAAAGTTCCCCAAAGAGAAATAATGTTTTCGTTGTCTCCTTTTAGTTGTATGAAGGTTTTCGAACGCAATAGAGACATACTTCAAAACCTTTAAATGGTTTTTGGAGTCTGCTGTGTGTAACACCTCGAACCACTCTATTTTATATTTATCAGCACGGCATAGATTGTCAACCAAATGCTGGCCAATAGCAGAGTCCAAGGCTACAGAAGAAGTGAGACTACCGGATCCTACCCTCCCCTGTCTAATTTTAGAGAAACGTGCTGTTTATACGAGTTAACAAATGCAAAGATGTTCGCCCGACATAACCATCATCGTACGGGCATTTAAATTGATAAACGATATCACTAATTTGGGTGTAAGGCAAACTATCTTTGCGAAAAGAAGGAAAAGCGGGTCTCGTAGAGTATACAAAATGCAAAGAAAACAGAGGAGAAGCACTTATAAACACTTCTAACAATTTGTTTTGACAATTTAATACTCTTATCCCCAATCCACGATAATTTTAAATAAACCGAGCACTTCGCAGGCGCAAACGTTTTAGGGGATTTAAAATCATCAACCTTCTTGTTAATGCAGTCTTCAATAAGGTCAAAGGGATAACCATTATTGATAAATATTTCTCTGATCTTATCAAATTCGGAGTCTAATCTATTAGGTGAACATATCATGAGAGCTCTATGTACCAGCGTATTAAGCCGACCTTGCGTGATTTGAGTACAAAGGACGACCGGTTTACACATAAGCCAGTAAAAGTAGGCTTCCTATAAATGGTAGTGAGAAAGACCTCTCTTAAACGTTTAACAAGAACATCCAAGAAGGGAAGAGAATTGTCCTTCTCACTTTCCATAGTGAACTTAAGAGACCCATGCAAGGAATTCAACATATTAAAAAAGATAACGCTTCACTTTGCGATGAAAACATAGCAAAAGTGTCGTCAATATATTTGAAATATGTGGTGGGTTTTGTTGCAGAATTAAACAAAACGGATTCGTAGTAACCGACAAAAATATCAGCTAAAATTGGGACCAACGGACTCCCCTTTGAAACCCTGTCGACCTGACAGTACATAATGTCACCAAACCTAAACTGATTTGGTGCATATTAAAACGAGTTCAGTAAATATCTCTTTTGAAAAGCGTGATGGAATCAGGCGACCACCATAAAGCGCGTCGGTACAAATATGTATCGTCTCATCTAACGGTATGTTAGAAAAAAGACTAGAGATATCGAAAGAACACATAAAGGATGTATCTACATTCGAATCCAATCCACGTAGACATTCAAAAAAACGAAAAGAATCAGGAATACAATGCGTTCTGTATAATTCACGCACAGGCTGCAAAATTTCGACAAGCCACTGAGCCAAAGAATGTAGAGCAGAACCTATCATAGATAAAATAGGTCTCAGTGGAGCACATTGCTTATGGATTTCAGGGAGACCATACAATCTGTGACGTTGTGACCCAGAGGGTCTAATCTTTTCATAGCTGTCCTTGCAAAAAAACATTCTTTTTAAATAATGCAAGTAGATGTCTTTGCATTTTTGGCCTCGTTTTTGCAAATATTATCCGTCAATTCAACAGGGCCAAGTTTCCGGAATTTAGAAGCATCGTTGAGAATCAATAGCATTTTCTCAACGTAATCGGATTCATCCATAATTACAACTCTTCTTTGTCTGGTTTGCTCATATATATATATATATATGTCAGCATTTGATTTCAACGCTTTGATAGTTTTAATTGCGTTTTATTCCAAACAAAGTCGCTGTGATCAACAGGAGTGTTGCTATATGTGTGAGCTAAGTCAACCAAACTCAATTTCATCCCAGAAATATTTTCCAGGGAATAGGGAGTATTATATTTAAGTTGAAATCACAGAAACCATATTTTATTTATAATTTATCTCTTAGTTTATGTCAGACTATAGTAATTGGTTTGAAAATACAGCTTATATATTCTTTCAAAATGGGCGGATTCCGCAGCGTCAGCAGAACTTATAAAAGTTTTATGAAATGTTATATTTTGATAAATGCTGCTTAATGATTTGTGATATAGGCAATAATATTTAGCATTCACATTGCTATAGATGCGGAAATAACAAGGATAAAAGTGTCTTTTATTCCGCTTATGATTTTTGAAAAATAACTATCCAATAACCGTTTTATAATCAAGTCTGCAGTTAGTGAAGCCTATGTATTTTAGTAGTCTATCCTTTTTTTAGAGATTACTTTGAATAATTACTATTACTGCTAAAGTAAAATATTTGAATATATATACACACATACATATATATATATGTGTGTGTGTGTGTGAGCCTCTGTGTGTATTAAAATATAAGATTTTATTTAATTTAGGGAAGCAAAATTACCATAATTTGCTACAATCAATTACTTATTCAGTCTTAAAACACATCGTTAGGCGATAATAACCCTCTGGTCTTACTTGAGGCGTGTGATTTAATGAAAATGAAAAGCGAATATACTAAGTTAGAAAAATAGAAAGAAGAAAAAAAGAAAGAAGAACAAAAAGGAAAAGAAATGTAAAAAGTGTTGGGGGGCTTTTTCTTAAAATTAAGAGTATGATTTTTAAGGAGGAACAAATTGTTTAATCAGTTACAATGAATGTGTATTTTCTTACTTAAATTATGTTAGAATGCTTACTTATAGTATGTGAACAAAAATAAAAGATGTTACTGAGTGAAGGCCGAATATTAAAGGGGGAAAATATCGAGGCGTTTTCCAATTGTTTGGATTCGGTGTCCGTGATAACGGTATATATGTTCTTCAATGTTATTTGCTAAATTTCGTTAAAAATAATCGAAGTTTAAACATGTTTATAAAAACTTGGTTTGAAATAAAAATAAGGACTTCATTTGAAAACACTATTGAAACATATTAATGAAGCCATATATTTTAAGTTTTATATAATAATAGGTTAATATAATTTTTTTTTATTCAATTTTCACCCCAAACAAGGCACAGTGCCACTTTGAAGCATGGGGCTACTATCAGGGACTTAATTAGCATGGTCATTATGAAGGGAGATGAGTAGAAAGATGTTTGTTAACATTACACTTGAACTTCTGCATATCATTGCAGTTGGGAAAGCAGAATCCCGGAAGGGAGTTCCAAAGACCCGCAGTTCTGGAGAAGAAACTATTGGAGTAAAAGGCTTTCTTGCACCTAGGGATCTCTACTGTAAAGGGATGAGACTTAGTAGCTTGTCGGGTTTGTCGGGGGTAGTCACGTCGGGGAGGTACAAGTGTTTGCAGTTCGTCAGAGCATTCACCATTGAAGTATTTGTAGAACAGGCAGAAGGATGCAACATCTCGTCGATGGGACAGAGGCTGAAGCCTAGATGACAGTTCAGGACCTATCAGGTTGGCGACTCTCTTTTGAACCCTGTCCAGGAGCGAGAGACAAGAAGCACATGCACCAGCCCAGATGTGACAACAGTACTCCATACATGGGCGAATGGTTGTCTTATAGAGGTATAGGATACTGTCAGGCGTAAGTAGTTTTCTAGCACGGTAGAGGGTAATAGTCAAACTTCAAACGAAAATAGTAAAACTACATAGTTTTTTTATATAACTTATTAAAAAAGTTGATACTTTAAATTTTATTGTAGTTTAGTTTATATAATAGATAGTTAATATATTGTGGGAAGTAAGAAATACTGTTATCTAATAAACAATAATTCCAATGTACCTAGATGTGATGATGAGTCTGGTGATCCCCTGGTGCAATCAGGTGGATGTAGGCAGACTCTAGATGAGACAGCGGGATCTGGCACCAGTCCACAAGTCCAAAAAGACTCATGCTTAGCTCCAGAAGAAGTGCTACGACTTTGTACTTCTAACACTGCCCCTCCCCCTGAACATGCTGGACTATTTCGTTTAGCATTACGTCAAGAACACGATTAACATGACCTCCCACAACACCAACGCCAATAAACAATAATTAATTATTTTTATTTAGGTTAATATATTATTATTAATATCAGTTAGTTTATGATTTAATATTTTTATGTCTTAGAGCTTATATATTGAAATAGCTTTGTTAAATTGAAAAATTAGGATTATGAGTATCTATAATGTATTCCATTTTAAAGAGGGATTTATATAATGGTAATACAAAGTGGAATGTTAACAATTAGCTATAAGTCTGACAGATCTATTAGATTAATTGTGAACTCTATTATAATATAAAACTCAAATCTTCTTACTTGAGCGTTGAAACAGTGTATCCAGTTCCGCTTTACGATTCGAATACGTAAAGAAAATACAAAATCATAAAACCTATTTTTCAATCGGCAATTTACGGGGATCGTTTTTTATGATTTTATCTATTTTTAAATACATTTATACCTTTTATTTTATGTTTCTACACTAATAAAATAAACGGAACAAATATGAAATATATAAAACCGAAAATAAGTGTTTTTAAACATTGGTTATAATTACATATAAATAAAATCGTTTCTCTTGTTGTACTTTTTCGTTTACAATAATAAAATACACAAAGATTTTCTCATGCTTTGGCGGTCGATGTTTTTTGCATCGACATTTTACTAATGGTACTTTCCGTATTTTAATTTTTCCTTACATTTTTTTAGAAATGCTAATAGTATAAGCAGAACACTTCTTTAATATCGCAAGCTGTTTCGGCAGCTTTTCGGCCTAGCTTAAATTGAAATATAAAAATTATGCGAATTTGCTTTTTTCATCTTGTATTGAACGTTCTGAAAAAATATATAATTATTGTAAAACAATTTTGATTTAAACCAGTAGATAAAGCAAAACGCTCTTAAAAATTATAAAAAAATAAAGGTATTATAACGAAAACCTCTTTGAAAATACATCTAAAATCAAAATTAAAACTTCCACAAGAATTTTCTTCTCAATTTTATACATATGCAATGATTAAATTTAGCTAGAATATAACTTGTCAATATTAAGGCAAATATTCTCTATACGAATGTGCTGGATATTAACTATCGTTTCATTTTATCAGGGACTACACCTAATTCCTGATTGATTATCCTCCAAGAATTTTAGTTGATTTAAATTTTAACTTTTTTTTTTTCATTTTTTAATCCTCTCTTATTTTGTCCGTACTTAATTCATATTTATATTTTATAATTTAATGTTTTTTAAGAACATCATTGAAACCTTAAAAAATTTTTGGAACCTGCTGTTCGTTTTATAACATTATCTTTTTTATGATGGTATGAATTAAGTTTAAAATGCAAGAATTACCATGCTTTCAATATGCTTTAAACATAAATATTTATTTCGAAAGCGTCTTTGTCACATCAAAACAAATCTAGTTGAAGTTTTATATGTTGATATGCTTTATATTTATATGCGGTGATAATTGCTTGAATTAAAGTTAAAATGCAAAACACAAGTATCGTGGTTCAATTGTGCTCTAAACGGAAATATTCAGTTCGGACGCACACCTGCTATATGAAAGAAACTGCTGTTGAGTTTATATGTCAGGACTTTCCGCTCGTGCAGTAATAAAACTTCTCAAATGCATTTGTGATGTACTTTATACGCCTGTACTTTTTTCATCGGATTTATTTCGATTAGCGATTATCAACACTTATGGAAGACATTCTGATACAAAATCTTTCTAAAAAAAAAAAACTGACAGGCACATTTGTGTGATTTTTTTTTTAATCGACCTGACCGTTCAAGAGTCAATAGAAAACGAACTAACACACTCACACACACAGACAAAGTTTTTTTTTTTATATAATAGCTTGACAGACAGATAGATAGATACATACATACATACATACATACATACATGCATACATAGAGAGAGAGATACTTGAAGAATACTGACGTTTGGATAGGTAAAACAAATATCTCTGAATAGAATAGTTTGTTTTTTTTTCACAATACTAAATTCAACGCTATCTTCCTCAAAGCTCTGATCCCCATCTGGCATCAAGTGAAATGGGTGGCTCTCGTCTTGGGAGGGCTCCATGTTTTGATAAGCTTCTGGGAGTGACCTTTACTCTTGATCTGAAATCGAACACGTACATCAAATCTGTTGCCAAGGTCGCTGGAAAAATGGTGTGATCCTTCTACCGCTCCAGTAAATATCTCACTGCTGATGCAATTTTCTATCTATATACAAGCCAAGTACGTCTAAGGATGGAATACTGCTGCCATATCTGGGCAGGATCTGCTAAAAAGACCTATCCTGCCTTGACAGAGTACAAAATAGACTTCATAGCTTAGCGGGGGATGCCCTTTTCTCTTCCCTACAACCTCTCTCCCATAGAAGAGACGTTGTGAGCTTGTCTTTGTTTCATCGCTATTTCCATGGCAAGTGCTCGTCTGAGCTCCAATCTCTGGTCCCCCCTCGCCAATCTTTCACGAAAAACACCCGTCTATCTTAAACCACTACCACTTATTTTCCCACTCTTTATCTCTGTCTAAATCAAAGCGTAGATTCCATGAACAAAGCTTCTTTCTTAGAAGTGCACGCCTGTGGAACCCTATTCCGTTTGCCGGTTTCTCAGCTAACTATAACTTGGATGTCTTCAAGTCTAACATAAACAAATTCTTGATAACCTGCCCCCTTAAGTAAGATACTTTATCAAATCTCCATTATTAACGATTACTACGATATTATCCTATAGATTGCTGTACACGCAATAACCTTATCCCCGAGTAACCTCCGGGCCTTGATAAGTTCATTGTACGTACACTCATCTTCGAATAAAGGCCTCCAATAATTTTTTGATCCTTGCTTTTATAGTGGCTTTTCTACTTTATAAACTGTCGAGTACTATTTACCTTAATGTCAGATTGTACTCTCCAACAACTGATATCCATGACAAATAACACCGTACGTGAGAATTTTTTCTTCAAGCTCTTTCGCATAATACACATGGGTATATGAACTGGAAAAGATGCATTGAGTACATTTAGAAGATATGTTCCTTCTATCGAGGTAGAAAACTACTGTCGAGGTCTCTAAATACCAGAAAGTTTTCTTCCTTCGAACAAATGGACTTTGAAATTCCCTTCCTGCTACCTGCTTCCCTGATTGCACTGATATGCAGAAGTTTAAATGTTGCGTAAACTAACATCTTGTTAATCTTTCCTAGTCATGGTCCCAAATAGTAGCCCCTTACGTCCAAGTGGCAGTATGCCTTGTTAGAGGTGAACGTTATAAAAAAAAGGATTGTACTTACTTTGTTTATTTTCACAATTATTTGTTTTCCTCCTTGTAAGTACCTTCACATATACACACTGAATCATTTATTGTATTGACTTATTAGCTCTTATGGTCCTTCTTTTGAAGTATCACAAGGAAAATTAATCATGTGTCAAAAACATCTGTATTTTTTCAAAGATATCGATAGTAAGCAGTAATAAAGATGAAAGTGTTTGTTAAATGTAGCACCTGCTGTCTGGCGGATATTGGCAACACTGATGTCTCAGTTTTCAAAAGTTTTGGAAAAATACGATCAGTTTTATCTATATTTTCACAATATATATTAGACCTATTATTCTTTAAACAAACCCACATTATATATATATATATATATATATATATATATATATATATATATATATATATATATATATATATATATATATAAGAACAAGTAGTTAATAAAACATGTAAACACATTTTGAAAAAGGGTTAAAAACATATTTAATTTTAAAAAGGAAGCACAAAATAGTCCTTAATCCGCGGAGTTTCGAAGAAATACTTTCCATCTCATCAGAGGGTGGGATTTAGCAAAATGCGAGATCGGATTTTGCTTCCAAAAGTATTTAATGAAAGTACAATAAGTCATAGATCTTAGTTGGTAACAAAATAGTGAAGCAGAGGGAATAGGGTGAAGAAAAAAGTGATTTCACGTGAATGGATGGTCTGGTGAATGGTAAAATATCCAATAACGGTAAAATCCCCCCAAATATTTATATTTATAATATACTTTGGTTTTGCCATCTTGGATTATTTTGGTAAATTTAGCTGTAATTCTTATTTCATTATATATATATATCCTTTGTCTTTGAAGACTGAACAGAAGCATGGAAAATAAATAAAGGAAAAAAGAAAACATGCTTAGCTGTGAGGATTCTTGAAGGCTTCCCACCCTGAAATCTTACTGGCAATTTACTTTAACTAGGACTTTCGAGTAGAGTAGAATATATTTCTAGAATTGAACACTAAACAGTGGTATGCCTTTTTGAAAGACATAACTTTTTGAATAGAAAAAGAGAAAAGTATCATTCTGTAATGAAATAGAAACAATAAAATTCCATAGACATTTCTTATTGTTGTTTTAAAACATTTTTGCAAATAGTAATTTGTGAGTACTCGGGCAATGCCTTTTATGTTGTGGCCTGATTTTTGTTAATAAATTCAAAACAGAGAATAAAAAAAATTATTTGAAAAAAAGAAAAAATCATGGCAAAACATAGTAAATAATTCAGTGAAATTGCAACAACCTTTTAAAAATCTATAAGGTTTTTGAAAAGGGGAAGCCTTGTTCTGTAATTAAACCGGTATAAAAACTAACCATGATAATATCCTACCGTTGCTTTAAAACGTTGCGCAGATAAGAAAATGGTGTTGGCGCCATGGTCTGAATGGTGTGACTTGCTTTCTGTTAATTAATTTTAAACTAAAAATGCCAAAAATCATGAACAGTAATATTTGTAATAGGATGCATAAAATTAAATCAAATGATTAACGCTTTTTCAATTACATTGATTTATTCATTATTCTTCGCTATGACCGCCTTCTCCCTAAATAGAGCTTCTTGTCATTTTCACTTTTATATAGTATCGACAGAATTTTATTTGTCCCCAGATAACCTATTTAAAATCTGACATTCATTCTTCTACACAGTCACATTTTGGTCCTAAAAATCTCTAATTGTCATATACAGTCGAGTAAATCTTTGAGGTGATTTTAATATCAAATATGATTACATTTTATTTTAAAGGCATTATATGTTGTTATATATATATATATATATATATATATATATATATATATATATATATAAAGTTTTTTAATTTTTTTCATAATATTATTTTGTATTCCTGCACGTCACCAATTGAAAACGAATACAGAAAAGTTATAAGCTTTTATACTTTTCGTATTCTTTCTGATACATTTTCATTTATATATATATATATATATATATATATATATATATATATATATATATATACAGTTGTGCGCAAAAGTATTCGACCCCTACCAAAATTGTCTTATTTCTTTGAATGGATACTTCAATAATCTTTAAAACCTTCTTTAACGACTAAGTTCGAATAAACTGTATAGTTTTCAACAAAAAAATAATAAAAAGTAATCAGTGCTTGATAATATAAATAAATTTATTTACAAAAATAAAAATATGGATGTTGCAAAAGTATTCGACCCCTTTGCATTAATACTTGGTTGAAGCTCCTTTGACCTTGATTACTGCAAGTAAATGTTTCCTATAACATCTAACGAAACTTCTACATCTGTCCACTGTAATTTTAAGCCACTCTTCTTGACAGTACTGTTTTAATTCAATCAAATTAGATGGTTTTCTTTTATGTACCGCAATTTTTAAATCATGCCATAAGTGCTCAATCGGATTTAGGTCTGGAGAATGGGAAGGCCATTCTAGAACTTTCACCTTATTATTCTTTAACCATGACTTAGTGCTCTTTGAAGTGTGTTTAGGATCGTTGTCCTGTTGAAAGGTATACCTCCTTCCATGCCCCAAATGGTTCGCAGACGAAACAAGATTTTCTTTCAGTATGGACTGATATTTTACTGAATCCATTCTTCCATCGATTATGGTTAATCTTACAGTTCCATTTATACTGAAACAGCCCCGCACCATGATTGATCCACCTCCATGCTTAACGGTTGGAACGATATTCTTCACATTATAAGCAGTATTTTCTTTTCACCAAACATAGCGTTGCTGGTTGCGTCCAAATAGTTCCACTTTCGTTTCGTCTGACCAAATTATATTATTCCAGTAATCAATAGGCATTTCTAGAAACTTTTTTGCAAAATTTAATCGAGCCTTTTGATGAGCTTTGGAAAGTAAGGGTTTCCTTCTGGCAATACGTCCATGCAATCCGCCACGATTTAATGCCCTACGAATAGTTTACATGTGTACATCTGAGCCAGCATTCTTCGAATCGTTCTGCACGTACTTTAGGTTAGATTTAGAGTCTATTGAAACATGTCTAACAATTTTCCTAGCCCAACGTGTCGTAATTTTTCTTGGACGACCTGATCTTGGAAGACGTGATAAAAATGCCTTTTACTTTCCATTTTTTGATAATGGACATAATAGTCGACCGTAGTATAGAAAAACATTTGGAAATTTTTTATAACCTTCTCCAGACTGGTAGGCATCGATTACTTTCTTTTTAATGTCTTCAGAGTACTCTTTGTTCTTTGTCATAGTTGCAGATTTGTTGACGTTGAAAAAGAATTTATTTTTACTTGAAACAATTATTCAATCATTCAATATGGCATTGAAGTTCAATTTGAACTGATTTTAGATTCAGTAGAGTCATAAATATTATTTATAGGAAATAAATACAAGGTCAGACTAAAATAATAAACTTAATGACGCTTTTATTTAAACTTTAAATTAAAGGGGTCGAATATTTTTGCAACATCCATATTTATATTTTTTGTAAATAAATTGATATATATTATTAATCTCG
The DNA here is from genome assembly GCF_053919585.1 of Euprymna scolopes. Lineage (NCBI taxonomy): Eukaryota > Metazoa > Mollusca > Cephalopoda > Sepiida > Sepiolidae > Euprymna > Euprymna scolopes. The sequence continues at coordinate 56,516,637 of NC_136513.1, forward strand.
AATTACTTTTCCTTATTTATTGTTGAAAAATATACAATTTATTCATAATTAGCCGTTAAAAGGCGTTATGAAGATTTTTGAAGTATAGATTCAACGAAACAAGAAAATTTAGACAGGGGTCGGATATTTTTGCGCACAACTGTATATATATAAAATTTAAAAAATGAAATAAAAGTAAAACACTGTAGACCTTTAGAAAATACTTTCAATAGTATAGAATATAGATAATTTTAAATATATTTTAAGTTTTTTTTAGAAAACCATGGAAAATAATTTCTACATGAGATTCTGATTAAAATACACTCTTTTTATTTATTAATATATTAATAAACAAAAATAAACAAATAATAATTAAAAATTAATAATTATGAATAATTATAACAGAATAAATTATAAAATATATACACAGATTCATAAGTAGATAAAAAACACGATATATTTGAACATGCGGATGTTTTTTATACATGTATGTATTTTTATATGTGTGTAAGTCTATTACATGTTACAATAACTATTATTTAATAAGCTTATATATATTAACTTTTTAAGATACAAATTAATAATTGATTTGATACAACCAGTAAGTATATAAAATCCATAACTTTAATAAGACGATTGAATGTCTGCATTCGGTATGAATGTGTATTTTCATGCATATTTGTATATATGTATGTTTATTCGCACGTATATATCATTGTGCAGGCGTGTGCATGTATGTCGTATGAATTGATATATATATATATATATATATATATATATATATATTTGTATATGATGTTTGGTTGTATTTTGGAAAACACATACATTTATACATTTATATTTGTTTATATATATATATATATATGTGTGTGTGTGTGTGTGTGTGTGCGTGCGTATGTATAAGTATTACTATTGCGTAAATATTTCTCTGCATGTTTCTATGTGTATCTTGCGTGTATATAAGCATATGTATGGGAAATATGCCTTCACAATGTAGCAAGATATGACTGTATTTAAATAAAGAATTATATATATATATATATATATATATATATATATATATATATATAGTAATTTATAAAATATATATGGCGATTAAGCTACACTGAATATACGGCGTTTCATCCACTCTAGGATTCGTAAGGCTTATGCGCATAAGCCTGACGAATCCTAGAGTGGAGGAAACGCCGAATATTCAGTGTAGCTTAATCGCCATATATATTTTATAAATTACTAACTAGTTCTACCTACGTATTGAGCACTTTTGAAGTAAATACTTAAAGTTTATGCATAAATCTGTACTTTCGTATATTAATTTATGTGAGTAAATGAAGTTATATATATATATATATATGTGTGTGTGTGTGTATGTATGTATGCATGTATGTATGTATGTATAGCTTAAAATATATTACTATTTTCCATCCATTTATGCAGAGCAATGTAAATAAATTTTTACAAGATTCTTCATATTTATATTTAATAGTGTTACGATGTATTTTGCTCAACCAAATGCACTAATTATCTAATTATCTAAATATATGTTCTGCCATTTTAACAGTGTTTAACAAATAATATAGACATGGATTTGCATTTGCTTAGATGAAACATTATATTATTTCATATTATAAATAGAGCAATAAACAATTATTCAATTATAGTTATTAATACATTATCAACATATTACATATTAGGGAAAATACAGTAATCGGCAGCGATTAAGTTAGCCAGTATAGATTTGGATAAGAATCACTGTTAGTACATGTTAACCTAGATCGGTAAAACAGAATCATTGCAAGAGTTGAATTAATGATACTTGACAAGGAACCCTATGAGAATATTACAAATGACGCCAGGTTTACGAGCGAGAAAGAAATCTAGTTTTTAGACGAGTCCCTCTCGGGAAGCTATGTAAACGAGACACGGTCATCATGTAGAATAAGGCGAATGTTACCCATATCTGTCCGTTCCCGTCTCTCATTTCTTAAATTAAATAGTTTAGTTTAAAGAGTAAAGAATCATTTAATCCGCTCTCATTTTTTTTTTTTTTTGCTTTAATTATAAATACAAATCTGCTAATAAAAATCTTGAAGAAAATTCAGCCAACGTCTTTTTTGCGTCTTTCATGTATAAAACGTTACATTCGTCTTATTTAAACCGAAACCGATGATACGATCACGGCATGATGTGAAACGCGACGAAAAGAAACAGCGATGATAAAGAGAATAAAAAAGACGCCGTATGAACATACGCATGTATGTATAAAGGCTTTTATTTGAGTAATTGATTGCTCGTTAATGAAGACATTACACACATACGTATCGTTCTGTCCTAACAGAAACTTACATATAAAATAACTGTTTCAATCAGTCGTAGGATTCGAAACTCGATAAACGAGTCCCTTTTACCCTAAATCCAAGCGCTCTGTGATGCGACAAGTAAAAAAATAATTTCTCATTGCTATAGAGTGGGAGTTTTCTCGCAGAGTTATACCGGCTATCGCATTTTATTTTCTTTGAACCAACACTGCCTAATCGTACCCCCCCAACTCTGTTGCCATATTCAGACAAAAGGTGTAAAGGAATAGATGAACTTCATCCTATGCAGCTGTAGAGAATGACTAGAGTACACATAAGCGTTCTATTGACTTCAGCATCATCCAAGTTTTACCGTCTGAAATTCTATTTATTTTATTCAAATTTCCCGGAAGGCAACGGCAGTCTTGCGCTGTAATCTGGTGCAACATTTTTATATCTGAATCGGAGTGCCGCCTTACGAGGTCCAAAGAGATTGGTTAATTTCCCATAGGTGTCCAGAGCCTGAGCCCGAGCGAGATGCTATTTAAAACGATCGTTTTTATAAAAAAAAATCTGCAACTCGAAAAAGACATTTATGAATTGAATTGCCATGGGTCAACTTCGCAAGTTTCTTCTTCTTCTTCTTCTTCTTCTTCTTCTTCTTCTTCTTCTTCTTCTCTCTCTCTCTCTCTTTCTCTTTCGCTCTTTCTCCTTCGCTCTCTCGCCTATTACTTCCATTACCCCTCACTCATATCTTTTTTTTATTTTATCTATTACCTCCTCGCTTTCTCTTTTATGTCTCTTATTCTCTTGCCCAGACTGATGCAAGAAAGTGGGTTCCCCCTATCGTGCTAGAAATGTACTCATACTAGAAAATATCCTATTTATCTACAAAACCACAATTCACTCATGCATAGAAATAATTTTGTCACGTATGGGTGTATACATTTACCGCTAGTTTCTCCCTTTTAGACAGTATCTAAGAGCCAGTTTCCAGTCTAATAGGCTCCGCACTATTAGTGAAGCCTCAACCTCTGTCCAATCACCACAATATCGAATAATTGTTCCTCCTTTACAATGTTTAATGAAATGTGCTTTAATGGAATATGATTTGATATGCTCTGATGAACTCATAATACCCATCCACGGCGTACGTAATTGTAAACAACACGCCACACTATAAACCTTTTATTTTATTTTATTTTATTTTTAATCAATTTTCACCCCAAACAAGGCCCAGTGCCACTTTGAAGTAGAGGGCTACTATCGGGGACATAATTTTCAGGAGCATTATTAAGGGAATTGAGTAGCAAGATGTTTGTTCATATTACAATTGTACATCTACATATCAGTACAGTTGGGAAAACAGAATCCCGGAAGGGAGTTACAAAGACTTGCAGTTCTAGGGAAGAAATAATTGAAGTAAAAGGCTTTCTTACACCTAGGGATGTCTACTGTAAAGGAGCGGGACTTAGTTGCTTGTCGGGTTTTTCGTGGGTAGTCACGTCGCCATATTGTATGTATATGTGCGTGTGTGTTCGTGTGTATATGTGTATTTAATATGGAGTACTGAAAACATAGTAATTCACAACTGAATAAAACCATGTATGTGTTTATTTCATTATTACACATTTACGAATAAAATCGACTCTATATTATATTAATCCGTTTATAAGCATTGGGCTAAGAGTATTTACATATATCTGAATATCTAGCTGACAACACAAAGGTTCCTGTTACAGTAAGCTCCTTAATATGATGCTGCATATGATTCTATGCAACACTTTAACCCGGGCAATGGCGAATGATCTTGATAGTATACAATATAATTAAAAGTATTTTCTCCAAATCAGAACAAGATCAAGACAACAGCCCGTGTACACACACAGGGCGTGTAATCCTTTAAGAAAGGCCTTTATTGTAATATAATACACATTGATTGTAGCTTATTGGGGCACATAGCCACGTACACACACACACACACACACACACATACACACACAAACACACACACACACACATGGAGAGAGAGAGTGAGAAGTGGGAGGAGTGGAATAACGGATGTGTTCGGCTTAGTTATTTCTGAACATGTCGAAAAATGTAGACAGCTTTTTTTGACAAGAAATCGATGTGAACAAATTACACTGGAAACGTCGACATATCCGCGTAGATGGTCTCGGAATAACCGCTGAATATTTATACACTTAAGACATGGGGTTTCTTCAGATTTTTACTCACGTTCCATTCATTGGCGGCCGCCCCGCCGACATGATCTATATACCCAGCGTGCGACGAGATTCTGTAAACCTCCAGCTTTTTTGTTAATTCTCGGACAAAGGCTATTTAGAAAAATGCTAGGGTTGTCTTTGCGGAGTTGCTCAAATATTTTACCTTTATGGAACCCTTGGAATAAATTTTGAAAAATTAAACTACATAAAACTAAAATTATATATCACTTTATTTTCATAGTAGTTTATGTAGTACATATCGTAATATATATATATATATATATATATATATATATATATATATATATATATAATCTTGGAAGATTTTAATCTTTAAAACTATATATAAAAAAATTACTTGATTTTTATATTTTTTACCGTTAGTTGGAAAACCATTTAGTAAGTCATTTAATCACCTGCTATCAATGCATCTACTGGCTCTCTCGAATTTACAAGAGTCTTAATGTTAAATTAAGGGATCGTCAGTTGTTGACCATGAACATTGTTTTGGATATACATATATATATATATATATATATATATATATATATATATATATATATATATATATATAAAGAGAGAGACAGAGAGAGAGGGAGAGAGAGAGAGGGGGGATGCGTGTTAGTTTCTGTGTGTGTATCTTAATAACCAGTTCATGCAAAAATATTCATACTTGCGAATTTTTTTAGATAAGGATTGATAACTTGTATCATTCCTTCTACTTGAACTATATTTGTTCATAAATCAAAGTACTTTTCGACGTAATCTCGTCATCATCAGGATTTACAGTTTTTTGTTTTGTTTTCATTGTTTTGTTTTTTTTTGTTTTCTTGTTCATCTTATTCATCCATCATGGCATGTTGTCACTTTGAAGAAACAAGTCTGTCCTGTGTTATCACTGGCAATTTGCAAATGTCCAGGTTATGAGGTATGCGTGGTCGCGCGTAAGATTTATATAAAAAAAAACGTGAAAAGCGTTGTTAAATGAAAATTTAGAATGCAAGTTGAGTAAACCAAAATTCAACGCAGATTTTTAAGCACTTTTCTTGATAAACAAATAAATGTTTATTTATTTGTTTAAAATCTGCGTTGAATTTTGCTTACCAAACTTACATTTTAAATTTTCATTTTACAATGCTTTTTACGGAAAGCGCATATCCTTATATAAATGTTAAATTTGTTTAATTAATTTAAAGATTATTTTTGTGCAAAAAAAGGCAATTAATTTCTACGAAATAAGAAATTAGTGTTGAATCGGACAGACATCATTTTTTAAAAATATTGTTATTACTAGCTAATTATACGGATTGATGTAGAAACTAGTGTGGAATTTCTATAGGGTTCTGTTATTATTACAATATTACAATAACCAACAATTTTTGTGCGTATACTTTCACGTGTATATAATAAAATAAAGAATTAAAAATGCATAAGTTTATCTGACTTGTTCTTACTGAATATTAAAGGTGTTTTTACGGATCACCAGATTTCCGCAAAACCCGAGTTTACATACGTAGGGTTGAATAGTAGAGATTGGGGTGAGCCAAAAGACTTATACTAAGCATAATTCGAAAATGTTATGCCGTTAAATGATAGATTTTTAATAATAATGTTTTTTTCTGTATTCTTATCGTAAAAACACAACATATATATATATATATATATATATATATATATTTATTTACCAGTGGTAAAAAAAACCGGACTAAAGTGCTCAATGTGTAGTCAGAGCAGTATTTCCAAATTTCCTATATATATATATATATATATATATATCTTCTATATATCTATAAAAACAGAGATGTGTGTGCCACAGACGATTTCTGATTGGTTAATCCAATAATCACATCTCCTAAAAAACAATGGTTTCTACGCTCTTACCTTTACCATAAAATATTATGGCTTTATTTATTGTCCATCTTGGAAGGGTTTAATTTTTAAATAATTTGTTATTCACAAATTAAAAAAATACGAAACTAAACTACACGAAATCAAACGCTCCGACAAACTTAATAGTAGTACTAGCAAGCACACGCGCACACACGCACACACACACGTTCACTACCGTCACGTTGTTATGGCAACCAAACAATGTTTACAAAATGTCTACGCACGTTCGTAGACATTTTGTAAACATTGTTTTTAAAAAATAAAAAATAATACTTCTATTATGTTTTAAACGACTGTAATAGTTTATTTTGGAAGTATATTTCATAAAGAAAATTGACAACCCACTTTAAAAACAGAAATTACGAGTTTTATATATTTTATTCGCAGTTTTTTGTTGACTCTTCTGGCGGCCATGTTGTAAGCCCTAACGGTATTTTTGGAGATTACCCAAATAAATGTTATCAAAGGCAAGATAAGTTACTTTTCCACCAAACTGGATATATTTTTCGTGTTTTTATTTCCCCATTTTTTTTTTATATAGCGAGGCCAAATTTCGCGAATTTGGCCTTTTTTTTAAAGCAGTTTGGCCTTCAAATTTCTGTTTGGCCTTTTTCTTCACCGATGAAATAAAAAAAAGCAAATAAAAACAACGCAATAAAACTTTTAAAAATACGGCACACTTTTGTTGTTCTTGTTTGTTTTTTTTGGTAATTTTCCTTATTTATTTTTTTTTTCAAGATAATACTATTAAATGGACACTATTATGCCAAATTAGCCCCCCCCCCGAGAAAAAATGCACAAAAATTCGAGATTTAAGGTTTTGACGAGATAATTTAGCGAATTGTCCGGACTATTGCGAGAGAACCATCCATTAGTTTTTCCTGAAATTTTGCCACAGATTGTATTTCAATACATAGATGTGCATGTGCATAGTAACAACATTTTTTAGCCGAAAATTCCCGTTGCGTCCCCAGATTTCATCGGTGAAGAAAAAGGCCAAACATAAATTTTGAAGGCCAAACTGCTTTAAAAAAAGGCCAAATTCGCGAAATTTGGCCTCGCTATCAAACGATTTTACCTTTGAGAACTCTACCAAACTCCTCCTACAATTTTGGATCTAAACACGTGATATTTTAGATATAGATTCCTTGGACATGGATCTAACTTATTACCTTTACTTGATCCCTAAACAATAAATGTTAAGAAGTCATAATAGGGGTCAAAGTTTAAAAAATTGACCGTTTTTTTTTCTCAGCATTAACCTCAAAACACCTGGGCAAATAAAAAACCCGCCGAATATATGTCAACCTATGTCACGGTAACATATTGAGCGAGTTTTTAACAGTATTTTATTCAGTTTTTTATTTATAACACCTTTTCCCAAACTTACCGTGTTCAAGAGGGACTAAGACGCCATCTTGAATTTTCCAATACATCGGTAAACACTGTATGGTTTTCGAGCTGAATAAACATGTTACATTGAATAAAAATACGAAAAATATATCCAGTTTGGTAGAAAAGTAACTTATCTTGCCTTTGATAACATTTATTTGTTATATATTTGTTTTTGGCAACTTTTTCGAATCTATGTGTACAGTAATACAAACCCATTAAAATATTGTTTTTGATTTTGAAAAAATATTGTGGTTCATTTGTATTTAAAAATATTGTGGTTCATTTTGATTAAAAAAAAATCATTTTGATTAAAAAAATTGTTTAATTTTAATATTTGTTTATTGTCTTAACTCATATCAAATGTTTTGCTTGTGTTCTGCTTCAAATATTCATATTCTTACATGCATAATTTTCATTTAATTTTATTAAATAAACTTCAATTTTACTACAAATCAAATCGTGTTCCTTCACTTTTTAAAATGTAATTTATAAGTAATTAAAGAACGCATTCTAATACAACGAAATATTTAATTGCTTATAATACTTAAACAAACAACTTGTGTTTTTTTTATTATTTTTTTATTATTAATATTAGATGAGTTTCAGTATAAATCATCGTGTTCTTTATTTCAATCCAATTTGGAAGTTTTGTAAATGTATATGATGTTTATAATGACCTATGATTGCGTATTTATATACATTATTTTCCCTATCCTTCTGTTCATCGTACATTTTTTACTCCCAAACTTAAACATGGTGGGTGCATAGAATTCATTTACCGATACAAAAGAAATGATAAGTAAATAAATCCATAAATAAATATTATAAATGGTTTATTTTAATACTTGCCAGGATGCGGAGGAAAATGAATGAAGGGGGAGGGGAATGAAATAAAAACATTTTGGAAACAGATTAAGTTTGAAAGAATTGCTTTGCACAGAAAGAAATTAATGAAAAAAGAATAAAATTAAATTTCTTTTCCTTCTTGATTTCTTTTAGTTTTTTATGAAAAAGGAAGTCAAAATTAAGACTATAAAAAACAATTTTTATTAAGAGCGAACCTCAGTCGTCAGGTCTGTAAAAAAAACGTGGAATAATCAAGAAATGTTTTCTAATACATTTTTTTTTTTACTTATGTGTTCATTTGTCTCTTTGAAGTTCGTTTGTTTAATATATCGGTTTGCAATATCACTTTGTCATTCTGTCAGACTCAAATTTTAAATCTACATATCTATAAAAGTGAAAGTGTGTGTGTGTGTGTGTGTGTCTGTGTACATTTCCCTACGAAATAACTCTGTCAATTTTTAGTCTACAGACTCGAAATTATACAGGGTACTGAGATTTGGAAAAATCTATGTGATCGGTTTTTAGCCAGAAATTTGGCGATTAAGGGGTCAAAGTTCAACGATTTGAGCTTTGAGAACTCTAGCAAACTTCTCCGACAATTTTGGGTCTACACCCTTGAAATTTTAGATATAGGTTCCGTGGACATGGATCTAACTTAATAACTTGATTTGAGGCCAAAAAAATAAATTTTCAGGGGTCATAATAGGGGTCAAAGTTTAAAAAATTACCCCTTTTTTTTGCTCAGCATACACCTCCAAACACCCGGGCAACGCCGGGCACCCATGCTAGTATATATATATATATATATATATATCCTCTTTCTACGTTGCCTAGATTAATATTAGTAAAATTGATGTTACTCCGCGTTTTTAGATAAAAATATTGTAGTAAGTTTGCAAGCTAACCAATAGGTTTATTTACTATTCCTGCCGATGTATTTGAATATATATATATATATATATTATATATATATATATATATATATATATATATATATATATATATATATATAAAGCCGAACGTCTGTGTGTGTGCCTGGTCACGAATAGGCTCCTATATGGTTGACTATTATAGAAAACTGATCCCATATAATGATAAAAGATGTATCGAGACACAGAAATGGTCATGTTTGATCTGGCAAAATAATGAGTCATTAACATTGTGGGGTCTGCGTACGCGCCTGGTCCACAAAGTATGAAAATAAAAAAGTTAAAATTGAAAACAAACATTTATAAGTGTTTTTGATATAGATGTACATAATAATACTTTGATAAGTATGTTTTAACTTAATAGGGATGGTATGAAAAAATTGTGGGGTCTACGTTCGCGCCTGGCCTCCATAGAATGGAAATAGGCACAAACTTTAATAAAGACTTTTCATATCTATCTGCGTAAGTATACTTTGATAATTATGTTTCAGTTTGAAGAAATATGGTATAATAAAATTATGGGGTGTTCGTTCACGCCTGACCTCAATAGAATGGAAATATGTCACAAAGTTTAAGAAGGTTTTTTAATATAGATCCACAGAATATTGTGATAAGTGTTTCATTGTGAACAGGTATGGTATAATAAATTATGGGGTTTGTTTATTTTATTTTTACTTTCATCATATTTTGCTTTGGATTTGATACCCCCAAATTCGAAGTTATCTCTTTACAACCCTTCCTTTTTATAAGCTATCATACTTTCATAAATCAGAGTCCATTTTCTGTAGGCTGTTTTTGAACTCAGTCAACGACAGGTACTTTTCCTAGTATATATATATATATATGAGTAAAATGATTGATAATTTTTAATAATAAATAAAAAATAGCTATAGGATATCTATGCCTATCGAGCTAATAATATATCTACATTACGACGAACATTGTTTTCTTTTAATTGTATTAGTGCATTTACTAATACATAAAAAAAACTCCGTTCTTTAGACTGCTGTTCTAATCCCCTTAATATATATATATATATATATATATATATATATATATATATATATATATATATATATATATATATATATATATATATATTTACCAGTGGTGAAAAAACCGGACTAGAGTGCTCAATGTGTAGTCAGAGCAGTATATAGGAAATTTATTACTGTGAGTCCAGAATGAGTTTACAAATTGTTTCAGCTAGAGGAACATCCTCAAAGAGAGGAATCTCCCCGCCCGGTTAAATTACTTTAAACCCCATTTTCAACCCGTTCCTTCACTAACATTAACTCTCCAACCTGTTGCCATGGTGATCCTTTAAATTAACTGTTACTTATGCCGTTATCAAAAAAAGTAGCGTCTTTTAAGTTTAAACCGTTAAAAAACACGTATATAAGAATTTACACATAATTAATATTTAATTATAAACCCCTCTCTTTTCTTAATACACTCCTACTACTTTAAACTCCAACGTCCTCTCCCCACCACTCCCCCTTCTTTTCTAACTCCCCTTTATCTACGTCTTTCCATTTTTATTTGACTTTATAACTTAGTCCATCTATAAGAAACAATTTGTAAACTCATTCTGGACTCACAGTAATAAATTTCCTATATATATATATATATATATATATATATATATATATATATATATATATATATATATATATATATATATATATATTATGATTGCTACTTCTTGATAGAAGTTTGCCATCTCTTCAGTTAAGTGTTATTGTGTCCGTGTGCACGTAGGTGACTGTTTAGTTCACATTTAGTCCTACATGAAAGTTCACAAGTATGACATAAAAGCTTTCCTTCATAGTAATCGCATGATAATATTGTGAATCTTCGAATGTCGTGCCATTTTTATATTTTCAGGTTAGAACATAAATATGAAAACTTAGTGTTGCCAGGTGTGCCTCTGCATAAGACTGTCGTTCCTGTCTTTGATTGTGTGATTTCATATGATTAACAAAATCAGCTTTTGATAAAAAAAAATATCTACCACATGTAGTGCACTTCAGTTCCTGTCGTAATTTCTCAGGGATTATATTATCGTCCTGTTTTATGAAACACATTTTAAGATAGCAAGATCTACACGCGGCTCTTCCAAAATCTTACAACTTTCTCTGATGTTTTCTTTACCACAGTGATCGATCTTTCGCTTGAGCTTCCCAGTTATGTACATCTATCTCCATTATTTTCAAATTGTTTTTCAGAGAATACTTAAACCTTATCTTTGGTTTATTTGTGGTATTTTACGACTATTAATTTCACCATAATACATACATACATACATACATACACTCATACATTCTTACATACATACTTGCTATATATATATATATATAACTGTATTAAGAAAAGAAATAAAGATTAAAATTACATTCGAACTTTATTACATTATCATGTCAACAAGAATGAAGGTTATTATATTAAGCTAAGGAGAAATGAGAGAGAAATTTATTTAAGTCATGGTATTTCAAAGCTAAATTTTTCTCATCAGAAGATGGTGAAAAAGAACTGTATAAATGTAAGAGCAAAGAGAATATTAAATAAGAGAAAAAGGTGTAGATTTTAGCTAAGGTGAATACGCTAAGCTATATTCGAAACATTTTTCTCTTATCAAATATTCTCGTCACTAAATACCCGTTCTTTCTTAGTACCATTCTTATTTCGTCTTTTGAATATTCATAATGCTCTTGCTTCCCTCTATCATCACTTTTCCCTCTAAACTTTTCAATTTTTAACCTTATATCACATCGGTGTCGTCTTCTTAGTTCTTACTCCTTTATTGTGCTGTTTTTTTTCTTCTCGACTGGTAAGAAGAATATAGCTTTGAAATGTCATGATCTTAATAGGTTTCCTCCACCATTTTCCTTTCACTTACTGTAATTACTCTTATAAGATAATAAAGTTAGAATGTAACTTTAATATTTATCGCCCTATGTTTTATTATATTTTGTTCCTCTTAATCGGGTAGAGTTTCATCTATTCAGATAAGTTGGCTTTTTTCCCCAAAAAAAATCTATTTTTGAAGTTAACCTTATTTTATTTTATCAGTGCTATATATATATATATATATATATATATATATATACAGGGTGACCCAAAGAAAAACAAAAGCTAAATAGAGGCCAGCTAGAACATTAGCAGTAGAACGGAGAAAAAAAGACCAAAGACCCTAGTGTTTTGAAGTGATGTTTTGAATATAATAAACTAGTTATGACCAAAGTTTCATTTCAGTCGGACAAAACACTAAGAAACGGAGCCTAATTAGAGTTGGGCCCCATTTTTATTGGGGGGTCACCTTTATATATATATATATATATATATATATATATATATGTGTGTGTGTGTGTGTGTGTGTGTGTGTGTGTGTGTGTTAAAAGAATTTATACATATATATATATGCGTGTGTGTGTGATTAAGGAATTTGAATAGAGATGAATTTTAATTTATTTCTTTAATCCTTTTTTTACTATTGTTGTGGTTGCAAGGTTGAACAATAATTAGTAAGGAAATACAATGAAGGCGCAAACAACAAGATAACGCAATAATAAGTGTATTAAAGAAAAGGTATATTTACAATATGTACAAATGACGGTGTCGAGTCAGAGAGTCTTGGTGGGAGGACATGTACGCTCTTCGGCGTCACTTCCGGTGGCATTTGAGTAAGACACACCAAGGCCAACCTAGGCTTGCCACTTATAGTGTTATGTTATTCGCATATGCAAATAAGTGGTTGCCACCACAACACCCCCCTCCCAAGATTTGAAGTCACACAGATTTCAATATCTTTTTCTTTTTGGGTTTACCATTAATGGTTCATTCACTTTTCTTTTCCTACCTGATCTTCGGGGTTCAGGTGCATTTTGAGGCGGTTCCAAATTAAAAGATTCGTATATGATATCTATGGTGTCCTCCTCTTCGACTGTTGTCGTATCATCATCATCTTGGATATGACGTTTTTTTTATCTGATTTAGGTGCCTTTTATGTATATTCTGTGGACCTTTAATCATGTATGTACAATCACCAATGCGTTTATCCACTACTCCACATTCCCAGTAAGATGTGTTATTTCTGTAGCACTTAAAATATACTCGATCTACGGAGTTATATTTCTTTCTTCTCGTGTGTGTAGTGTTTCGGATAATTGCCTGCCTTGGCAATAGTTTGTCAAACGCTGATTTTACCTTTCTGGCAAACATTAGATCAGCTGGTGATATGTTTGATGGTGTACTAGGATTTGGTGTAATCCTATATATTTGCAAAAATTGTTGCAAAGCTTTTTCTGTTGGTGTTCCAATGGATTTCTTTAACGCTCGTTTTAGCGTGTCCACGAACCTTTCCGCGAGGCCGTTCGACTTTGGATGATACGGCGGAGTCGTGATGTGCTTCACTCGGAACGTGTCGCAAAATTCCTTAAACTCTGCGGATGTGAACTGCGTTCCGTTGTCAGTGACCAGTGTGTCTGGTACACCGAATCTTTCAAACAACTCGTGTAGGAACCCTATTGAGTTGTTCGTTGTTGGATTCCTGCAACGCATTACCTCCGGCCATTTTGTGAAACTATCCACTACAATTAAATAATAGTTTTCACCTACTGGACCAGTGAAGTCTATGTGGATTCTCGACCATGGTTGGTCGGTTTTCGGCCAAGGTTTGTGTACTATAGGTGGAGATTTTGCCGCTAACAGGTATCCTTTACATTTATCAATTGTTGTCGCTATGTCAGTGTCCATGTTACGCCAGTACACGTAGCTTCTCATTAACGACTTCATTCGATTTATTCCCGGATGTCCTGTGTGGAAATCTCTTAACATCCTTTTCTGCAATGTTTTGGGTATTACCACTCTCTCGCTGTACAGTAACACATCGTCACATATGGAGAAAACTTCCTGCACCTTTGTGTCCGTTGTAATTTTCTCTTTTATGTCCTTTATATATTCGTCTTTCTCGGCTTCCCTTTTAATGTCCGACAAAGTTACGGGTAGTTCCTTAATGATGTTTGCTACCATATTTTTTACTTCAACATTTGTCCGAATTGCTGCAATGACTGATTCTTCCAGGTTGTGTTTCTGTGGTATCAGTCTTGACAGTCCATCCGCATGGCAAATCTTTTTTGATGCTAGATGTTGTATCTGGAAATCGTAATTAAGTAGTATTGTACCCCAGCGCAGCAATCTATTTGCGGTGTATACCGGCAATCCTTTTTTTGATCCATAGATCGTGACTAACGGTTTATGGTCGGTTTCAAGCATGAATTGTCTACCATATAAATATCGGTGAAATTTAGTCACGGCAAAGATTATGCTCAACGCTTCTTTTTCGATTTGTGAATATGCCCTTTCGGCTGGTATCAGTGTTCTCGAAGCGTGCGCTATTGGTTTTCTAGACCCATCCGGCATAATATGGTGAATGCATGCTCCTAAGCCGTAGGAGCTAGCGTCACTAGCGACGACTATTTTTAAGTTTGTGTCAAAGTGCGTTAAGAATAATTCGGATGTTAGTGCGCTCTTTATTTTGTCAAAAGCGGTTTGACATTCGTGCGTCCAGTTCCACGGTGTATCCTTTTTAAACAGATTATTTAAGGGGGCTCGCAAGTTATGCAATCCTTCAATAAAAGATTGGTAATAATTTGCGAGTCCTAAGAAACTCTGCAAGGTTGTTACATTATCGGATGCTGGCATATTTTTTATTGCCGCAGATCTGTCTGGGTCTGGACGTCGTCCATGTTTGTTTATTATGTGTCCAAGATACTTAATCTCGCTCATACAAAAGTCACATTTACTTTCTTTTACTTTAAAGCCGAATTCTTGTATTCGAGTAAATACTTGTTTCAAATGTTCCTTATGTTCTTCTAGGGATTTGCTCCTGACAACAATGTCGTCCAGGTATGCACATGCGCACTCAATACCACTTAGCATGGTGTCCATCGCTTGCTGAAAGATGGCAGGCGCTACTTTGATGCCAAAAGGCAATCGGTTGTATTTGTATAATCCCTTATGCGTATTGATGCATAGTATTTTTGAGCAATTCTCCTCGACCGGTATTAGCAAATACGCGTCGCTCAAGTCTATCTTGGAGAAGATATTACCCCCATTCAACTTCGTGAATGTTTCCTCTGGGCTTGGTAGGGGGTAATGGTGATCTTTTAATAGGGAGTTGACCCCAGTCGAAAAGTCTGCGCACACTCTAACTTCGTCATTCTTTTTCTTTACGTATACGGTGGGGGCTTCCCACTCGTTGTGTTCTATTTTTGATAGAATTCCCGTCTGTTCCAATCTATTTAATTCTTTATCAATCTTTTCCAACCCAGCGAACGGAACATTTCGCTTTTTTCTAAAAATTGGGCTGGCGTTTTCTTTAAGTTCAAACGAGGCCTTGAATTTATTGCAGCGACCTAAGTTAGTCGTGAATGCCTCAGGAAATAATTCTTTTAAATCGTCCATATATTTACTGTTGTTGGAGAAGAATATTCTAATTTTTTACAGAATGTATTGATTGGCTTATCCCATAGTCCGAATTTCTCAATTAAATCTATTCCAAACAGATTTTCACTATTTTTTAGTACGAATATTTTTAATTTCTTCGAAATCCCTTTCAATTTTATCGGGAGGACAACTTCTCCTTCAAATTTTATACCACCACCAGTTACCGTCCGGGCTGCTTTACTAGTTTTCATCATGGCCGGTTTTCCCAACTTTTTCCACGTATTCAGGTTTATTATAGAAACATCGGAGCCGGAGTCGAGTTGTAACTTTATTGATATTTTAAATATTTCCACTTTTACGTATTTTCGCCGATCTTTGTCTAATTTTGTATTTGATTTTGTTTGCTGTACTCTCTTTCTGGTGTAATCTTTATATCTGTAGCAATCGCTTTTGTGTCCCACCTTCTTACAAATGTAGCATTTTTTCTTATTATAAGGACAATCTGATTCCCAATGCTTTTCTGCACATCTCTTACAGTTATATCTAGGAAGAGGCTTGTTATATTGTGTACTATATTTATGGTTATTATCTTTGGAATATCCCGTTCCATTGCTTTTCTTTGTAAAGTTCTTGGTTGGTGCGTATGGTTTTCTAACTTTTCTTACATATGCCACTCCGGATTCTTCTATATTTTTTTCAATCCTTTTTTAGTGTAATGGCCCTTTCACAGTCCTCTGCTAGAGGGTTAAATCTTGCTCAGATTCCAGCTTAGACAACACTCGTCTGCG
Source organism: Euprymna scolopes (assembly GCF_053919585.1). NCBI lineage: Eukaryota > Metazoa > Mollusca > Cephalopoda > Sepiida > Sepiolidae > Euprymna > Euprymna scolopes. Next base: position 56,533,436 of record NC_136513.1, read on the forward strand.
TATTTCTGCATTTTTCGTGGAAACTAACCGTTGAGCGAAGATTAGACATTTAAAATCTTCTACCGTTAGTTCTGCAAGCTTAAAATTATCGCAGTTTTTATTGACAACTGATGCGTATGTCAAATAATCTTGGTTGTCCATCTTTCTTAGATTCATGCACAGCCATCTTTTATGAAAAAGAGATATATTTGGATTAAATAATTCTTTTAGTAATTTTACAGCTTCTATGAACTCTAATTCCGCAGTTTTTTTTAGGTAATATGTAATCTACGAATTTGCTGTGTTCTGATGTACCCAATTTTCTGAGTAAGAGGCTCACTTTCTGACTATTTGGCCAATTTTTACAGTCCAGTTGAAAAACATCCTCGTATCTTGTGTAGTATGCTTCAAAATTCTTCTCTTCCTCAGACACATAATGAAATGTGTCCATGCTATTAAAAATAGTTGTATGGGAGAAATTAACACTATTGACATTTTCTCGATTACTCTTTAGTAGTTCCAGTATTTTAGCAAAACGTTCATCTTGTCTTTCTTCATATTCCAATTGTAGTTTCTTATGCCTTTCTTCCTGTTCCAATTGCAGTTTTTTCTGCTTTAATTGTGCCATTTTCTGCTTTTCTTCTTGTTCCTGCTGCCACTTCAATAATCTGTCCTCTCTCTTTTCCTCGCGGTCAGCCTGTGCCTGTATTTGTGTTTGCAAAAGCTCGTTTTGTGTAGCTTGTCTGCGTTCATCCCGCTCAGCCTGTGCTTGTAAAAATTGCATGAACATTTTTGATAAATCTTCCATGTTTTTTTTGTTTTTTTAGTGTGTGGTTAAAAAAAAATATTGTACCATGTACAATATACACCGGTTTGGGTTACAAAAAAAAGCAAATTGCTGTAAGCTCCTGTTTTCAATAATAATATCACTGCTTGCAATAATATATTCTTTTTGCGAGTCACGCTGCAAAAAAAAAAATAAAACAGGTTTATCTGGAATCACGAAATGGAATTGACTTTCCGTTTTTAGGCACTTACTAATAAGTAACTCTTTCCACAAAATAAAAGTTTTTTTTTTTTTTAATCGAGTCGCAATTGAATAAATGTATGCAGTACATTTAGTTCTTTGAGTTTTTTTTCTAGTATTTTAGTAATTAAAATACGTCTTAAATTGAGATTACCTTTTTTCCGTGACGTTTTACTGTATTATCCGTTATTCAGTGACAACTTCAAGAAAAAAAATCCTTTCCTTGAATTTTAGTTTTAGTTGTTGTATTTCCTTTTAGTACCGATGTCAACCAAAACATTAATTAAAAAGTCCTTTAGTTGTTGTTTTGTTTACGGAGAACAGTAATTAGAATCCACTGGTGAACTTTTTTCGTAGGTTACTTCCTTGCTTTTCGTAATACGGGTCTGACCTGTCGTTTTTGCGACAGAACAAAGTTCGCTTTTCGTTTGCAAGTTGGTCCTTTAGTAAGATTTGTCGTGTAGCGACAAAACAAAAATTCACTTTTACATTCGTTTGCAAGTCGGATTCCCAGAAAACGGCGTAAATTGTCGCTTTTGCCACGTTAGAGTTTTTTTTTTCACTTGAGTTGAAACTTCTCTTTAGCGTAAAATCCGTTTGCTCGTCAACACTTTGCATTCCTTAAAAGAAAATGGTCAGCCTTTGCGTTGTACTTTTTTTTTAAATAGTTCTTCGTCAAACTGTTATATTTGACGCTTCATATCTCGTCGCCAACTGTTGTGGTTGCAAGGTTGAACAATAATTAGTAAGGAAATACAATGAAGACGCAAACAACAAGATAACGCAATAATAAGTGTATTAAAGAAAAGGTATATTTACAATATGTACAAATGACGGTGTCGAGTCAGAGAGTCTTGGTGGGAGGACATGTACGCTCTTCGGCATCACTTCCGGTGGCATTTGAGTAAGACACACCAAGGCCAACCTAGGCTTGCCATTTATAGTGTTATGTTATTCGCATATGCAAATAAGTGGTTGCCACCACAACAACTATATATACTTGTATATTAATTCCCCCCAAATAGCCGACCAGATATACTTTTGAATAGAATGTATTAATTATGGATTGTATCTGTTTTTCTATTACCGAGATCAGTTTCCATGATTGCGGCTTCCAAATTGTACATTTTTATACTGTCCAGAAAATTGCAGTCCGGATTTACCACCGGATTTTTTTTGTGTTCATTAAGGATTCTACTTTCTTTCACACTCGCACAATCAGTTTCCACGACTGCAAATTCTAAATTTAAGAGTTGTGATACAGCGAAGCTGTTTGTTCGTGGATAAATGCACCCTATCTTGTGTTGAGTGAATTGGGGAGCAAACTATCAAACTGACTATAGCGTATAAAGCAATGTCCTTTGTGTAAACAAATAGAGCTTAGGCCTTTGGATAATGTTTAAAAATTGTAATTTTACATACTAATCTTCGCAGCAGCCAAATAGCATAACGGTTAGAAGCATTGACTGTCGCCTAGGTGGTGGAGTTTCTATCCTGGCTTGAGGTAATTGCTAGTCTAGCTGTGATATAACGAAAGAGACTGTTTATGAATTACTGTGTTGTTGTTGTTGTTGTTGTTATTATTATCATTAGGAGGATTTATGGAAATTTCACAGAATGAGAAATATATTTAATCAACAAATATTTTTGCCAAAGCTGATAATTTTTTTGATATCGCAAATATTAGTTTTCGCGACAGAAAAAGCATATATGAGACTATCAACATTTCCATAAAAACAATAGATTTTCAATATAGATGAACTTATATTTATCTACTAATTAGCAATTACATATAAGTCAATAATTTGCAAGTGAAGAGTCTTATAATGCAAGAAAATGCACAAAACATAAAATAAATCGATAGTAATTTTTTTTATTAAATTTAAATTAAAGTTTTATATTTTAATTTTTTAAGTTTATAAAATTACACGTCAGAAAAGGAATTTCATATTAAATGATATAAAGTGATTATAAAAATTTGTAGCAAAAACATTTTCTTTAATCATTTTCATGCCTTGAAAAAAATTATTTTCCAACTTTTATCGTATTTTTAAGATTTTGTTTCAATGTTTTATCTGGGAGAAAGAGTATGGTTTTCGTAAGAAAAAACTATTAACATCTTAGGTGAAACATAACAAGTTAAATGAATACCATATACAAGTAAATATACTCGTCTGTCTTTCTACCTCTCTTTTATACTTCTATTTTTTCTTTGTATTTTATTACTCTCTCTTTCTCTCTCTCTCTCTCTCTCTCATCCCTTATATATATGCTATCTAAGTTATTAAGCACTGTTCATTTCAACATAAACCTTAATAAGAATAAAATTATATTATTACACATACCAGCTGTATTTAGAGTATAAAGTACATTTGTATTCAGCATCTACTACGTTTAAAGTGGCCTACCACATTATTGCACGCACCTGATACAGCTATTGAATTAATCACTTTATGTAGCATATATTATTTACGGAGAACTTTACTTTATTTAAAATTTATTGCTCTAGCATTTGTTTCAGATTATTGATCTTGGTCGTACATAACAAAGCAGTATTCAAAAAATATGCTAAACATATTTTTAAAATGTATTTCTTTATTTCTCATTTTGCTGTTCGTGGAATCCCGTTGTTTTAAAGCCATGTTTATGGATAACTTTAAGTAAGATATAATGAATGAAACAAAAACTATTTTTATAAGTGCACAATGAAAAAAATATCAGGAGGCTTCCAGAACGCTACTGAAGCCCTGAGTTTCGCCTCACCGCAAAACACGATGACATCTCGTTTGATGATCCTTCTTACTCTATTTCTCTCCTGCGTACCACCATTCTTAGGTACTTCATGTATTCCACTATAGATTATTAATACTCCGTTTGGCGGATCCAAACAGACAAGCTATGCTTACATTTTTTTTCCTAATTACAAAAGTTATCTGTTATATTGTACTAATTCGTTCGGAATTCCAAGCTCTGCACTCTGCGCAAACCCCGCACAGGAAATGTCACAATTTCTTCAACTATAACTCTTACTTTTGAGGATGAGGAAAACCCCCGATCAGGAAACACTCATGCAAAACCCTTTACCACCTTTTCGCAGCGAGGTGTGCAATACTTCTATTTTTTAAATACATTTCTCCTCAATCAAGGCATGTTACCACTTTGATGTAAGAGGCTACTATCAGGGACATAAGCTACAGGGGTACTATGTAGGGAGTTGGGTAACAAGTTGTTTCTAAGTATTTATTGTTTCTAAGTATTTATTTTGTCTAAGTATTTATTGTTTCTAAGTATCTATTATTTGTAAGTATTTATTGTTTCTAAGCATTTATTCTGTCTAAGTATTTATTGTTTCTAAGTATTTATTGTTTCTAAGTATTTAGTGTTTCTAAGTATCTATTATTTGTAAGTATTTATTGTTTCTAAGTATCTATTATTTGTAAGTATTTATTGTTTCTAAGCATTTATTCTGTCTAAGTATTTATTGTTTCTAAGTATTTATTGTTTCTAAGTATTTAGTGTTTCTAAGTATCTATTATTTGTAAGTATTTATCGTTTCTAAGTATTTATTGTTCCTAAGTATTTATTGTTTCTAAGTATTTATTGTTTCTAAGTATTTATTGTTTCTAAGTATCTATTATTTGTAAGTATTTATTGTTTCTGATTATCTATTGTTTCTAAGTATTTATTGTTTCTAAGTATTTATTTTGTCTAAGTATTTATTGTTTCTAAGTATCTATTATTTGTAAGTATTTATTGTTTCTAAGTATTTATTGTTTTAAGTATTTATTGTTTCTAAGTATCTATTGTTTCTAAGTATCTATTGTTTCTAAGTATCTATTGTTTCTAAGTATCTATTATTTGTAAGTATTTATTGTTTCTAATTATCTATTGTTTCTAAGTATTTATTGTTTCTAAGTATCTATTATTTGTAAGTATTTATTGTTTCTAAGTATTTATTGTTTCTAAGTATTCATTGTTTCTAAGTATTTATTTTGTCTAAGTATTTATTGTTTCTAAGTATTTATTCTGTCTAAGTATTTATTGTGTCTAAGTATTTATCGTGTCTAAGTATTTATTGTTTGTGACATTTATTTTTTCTAAGTATTTATCTTCTTCATATTTTATCCCGACTTTATTATCTGCTATTATTTTAAATGTTTTATATTTTCATCACATTATCAAATCACTACTGGGTTATTTTTGTTTAAACGTTCCCTTAGAATCTCTGACATTTCCCGGGAGTTAGCTTATGAAACAAATTTAACGAGATTCATATGAGTTTTTAATAACAAATAGAGAAAGATGTACTTTTTATTTATATATAAATAAATAAAAATTGAAATATCACTACAAAAACATGCCAATGTTTCGGCCAAATAGTTACGAATACCTAAAGAAATTTTCAAGTGATGCCAGTACTTTCTTTTAAAAGATCAAATTCTAAATGAAATGAGGCTCAACAGTTAAATTTTTTTACAAAAATTGAATTATTAAGTGACGTGATATTCTTATACTGGAAAGGGGGTTTAAAAGTGCAAAGGAGGAAAAAGAAAGTAACCGAAAAACAAGGGAGAAATGAACGAATGTGAATCTTCATATATGTACACACAAATGTTGAGGATTGGTATAATCCATGCCTCCTCCTTCAACTAGCGTGGAGAAAGTATGTTAGCTCAAGATACTCCAATACTATTAAACGTTTGATATATACATTAATTACAATCGGGGGAATTTGTCTGACCAGTTTAATATATTGTATATTTATTTGTTTTTTATGATTTCAGAATAAAAATAAGATGGAGGATTGTAAATTTTGAAGGGAATCTATAAAAAATAACTAATTTCAAAATGTATATCTAAGACGAATAAAAGTCGTCATTGAATATTGATTCTGATTAAAAAAAAAAGAATATATGGAAGTACTCGATCTTAGATCAAAACTAAGACCTGAAGACAGTAAGTCAAGTACGATAACCATATAACCAGCGTGACACTATCTTTAATAGGTGTTTTCAAATCTACTTATTTTACCATAATGAATCTGTCATATGAACTATTCACGTATGTGTATTCGTGAAACAACAAACATATAAAAATCTGGTAGCTCCTATGTACAAATTTTTCAATTTGGACCTCTAAGCAACCCTTTTATCCGGGTGAAACTGGATTAAAAAGTTTTCCATATGTCTTAATATTATATATGCCAAATTTCAAGTTTATAGATAAAAAATCATTGAGTATATAGGTTGAGAAATCTCCACACACCCATTCTGACTTTTATAGATATATAGATAGATTAAAATAAGAACCATGAATTTAAAAATAATATTGACATAACATTTAAAAATTGAAATAAACTTAGATTCATTACACTTCAAAGAAGCAGGATGGCTATGATTCCAATTCTTTTAAAGATACATTCAGTTTGCGACTTAAATTTTAAGCATTTTCTAGAATCTAACTCCTAATAATGTAATAAATTTGTTATTATATTTCGAATAAGAATTATAGACATAGGGTTTAATATCATTATATGTTCACTTTAAATATTCGTAAAAGGACATGTTTAGTTTATTATGTTCTTTCGCTTTGAAAACAAATAGAAATTCTCGTATTCCTCCAACATTAGACAGTGAAGGAACATTACCACGGTTTATCAAGAAAGGAGTCTATCAAACATGTATGCAGTGTGCTGGTCTATAAAAGTGAAAGTTAGTCATTGAGGGTTGAGGATACGAGTTGCATGGAGAGAAATGATATGAGTGTGGTATGATGGATGTGTAACATGAGTCTAGAACACATTCTTAATTCTGATAAACTCAGAAGAAGAATGGCTATTGGCAGTTTAGGGAGATGTGTGCAGAAGTGTAGACTACATTGGAGGAAATCTTGAGAGTTATCTGGTCAGTAAAAGTAGAAGTTAAGGTAGCAAGTTTAATTAACAGAGGAGTGACAATAAAAGCATAGGAGATAGTAATGAAAATGCCCATGGGAGAATAAGTGGTAAATAAAGAGCTAGTCGGAGATAGGTTTGTTTGGAAGTCAATCTTATAAAGCATTATAACACAAATCAGCCTGTAAAAAAGCGCTGCTGATGATGATGATGATGATGATGATGATGATGATGATGATGATGATGATGATGATGATGATGACGAAGGCGATCATGATAACAAAGATTACAGCGATGATGATGTTGATGATGATGCTGATGTTTTCCCTGATGATGTTGATGGTGACGTTTTTTTATGCTTATTATGATAATTGCAAGGGAATGTAAATAAATGCCTCTTTGAGTAACGTTTTGTTTTTTTTTATTATTATTTGAAATCAGTATATTTGATCCTCTAAAGCCATAGAACATTAAAAAGCACATTTTACTTGATGGCTAAGTATAAAGTTTTAACTTGGCTTCATTTAGCTACGAGGCTGCACAGAACTTCGAGAAAAAATACTTAATCGAGCTCAGCAGATCTTTAGAACTTTTCAGATAAAAAAGCTACCAATCAATTCGAAATTCTAATAATTTTTTATAACGTACAATCCATCATTCTGCGTTCTAAATTTTTACCTGCGGGGATGCGATAAATAGTTATATTAAAAGTGAAACAATTTTAAGTACGAAACCAGTTCAGAGCAAGGAAACATTTTAATCATAAATGACATTTTTCGCTATTTCTAACAAGGTTTAAACTTATTCAAATTGACCCGGAGCTAAAGCTATACGAGTTTGAATAAAATGAATTAGATAAGATGAATCGTTTACAATAAATTGTTAGAGATTAGGGGGGGGGGGATGTATACATATCTAAAGCACTTAAAGTGTCACGGAATAAGGAAATAATCGTTTGTATCTGGCATTCCTTGCTTTAAAACAAAAGGTTCTGTACATGTGGATTTGCGGCGCTTAATCCTTCCACATACACACACACACACAGGTGTATATATATATATATATATATATATATATATATATATATATATATATATATATACATACTTGTTTATTGTTATATAAACATGCTCACATCCCGCTGCTACAAATAGCCACTTGTTTCAATCAAACAACAGATATCATAAGGCAGCGACTTGACTATTCAAAAGTTATTCATTGAACTTTTGAATAGTCAAGTCGCTGCCTGATGATATCTGTTGTTTGATTGAAACAAGGGGCTATTTGTAGCAGCGGGATGTGAGCATGTTTATATAACAATAAACAAGTATTATCAGCTCTTTTTATTGAGCACTATCTAACAACCTCGTTGAATTCATTAGTCCATTACTTTTGAATAAAAAACCCGAGTATATATATATATATATATATATATATATATATATATATATATATATATATATATAATAGGACAACAAGAGTATGAAATGAAGACACAAAACTATATATTGGTAGATATAGAATGAATCATTTATCGAATAATGGACTACAGGCAAACCTTGGGGGATATAAGGGACTCTTTATGCCAGGGCATTTCGAAGCCTAATGCTTCTCATCAGAAGAGTAAATATCAATATGTATACTTAACCTTTTGCACCAAGTTAAACGCACTCATAGTCATTGCCCCCTAATTTCCAACCGCCCCCTTATAATCATACTCTACTATGTAAGGATGGCATCGAGTGAAAACTATTAAAATCCCGTATTTACCACACGAAGTCCTCTATTTCTCTCTCTTCCTATCTCTTGCTATCATTCTCTCTCTCTCTCTCTCTTTGTCTATATATATATATATATATATATATATATATATATATATATATATATTACTTGGGGATCACCACTTATCAAGGCCTTGGGGCTACTATAAGATAAGGGTTTAGTGTTAGGTAGATAGTAACAAAAATAGATAGTAACAAAAGATCAGCACGGTGGAATTTATATATATATATATATACACATATATATATATATATGTATATAAATATATATTCATCCACATACAGTACTTTTTCGCTGTTTCACAGCTCATCAGTGTGGCTAGATAAACAAATACCTTAAGCCAGGAAATATATATATTTAAGAACGTCTTATGTAACACGGCAGATTTATTTTTTCAGATTTTTCTAGATATCTTTTCCATTCGCCGGGCGGTGTTTTTTATTTCAGCTGGTGTGTTTACAGAATAGCGCCCAAACGTTGTTGTTCAGTCATATTCTACTCAAGCGCTGTCTATCAGTGCGTCCGAGTATCATGAGAAGCAATTGTTGTTATCGTTTCCTTCTTCTTTTTCTTTCAGGCTTGGTGTATATATACTTTTTTTTCTTAGTCTATCTATATATCTATAAAAGTGAACATGTCTGTGCGTCTGTGAGTCTGTCTGTTTCGTTGTCTGTGTACATTTCCCTAAGCAATAATTCTTTCAATTTTTAGTCTACAGACTCGAAATTTGATATACAGTGTACTGAGGTTTGGGAAAATCGATGTGATCGGTTTTCGACCAACAATTTGGCTGTTAAGGAGCCAAAGTTACACAATTTGACCTTAGAGTACTCTACCAAACTCCTCCGACAATTTTGGGTCTAAACACTTGAAATTTTAGATATAGGTTCTTTCGACATGGATCTAACTTAAAAAAGCTGCTTTCAGGACCGCCAGCAACCACTGTAAAAGAGTAATAAAATGTAAGAGAATTATATGCTCAATCCCTTAAATCCAAAGTAGCTGAGCAGCGGCTTGGTTCCCACCAGTTCTGACAAATAGCAAACAGGATCCTCAACAGAAACGTGCGTTCTATCCCAACTATTATCTATGGACCAGAGGTCATCTCGACAGCATCCGACAAGGCCAAACTATTTGCCAAAAACTTTGCGGCAAATTCTACCTTGTGCGACTATAACAGACAACACGCTATGAAACATACAAATATCTGTGCGTGAGGTCGCCAAGCTAATCAAGAACATTGACTCCAGTAAAGCAACTGGTCCTGACGGTATTCCAATTATAGTGTTAAAAAAAATTACAACCAGAACTTGCCCCCATACTTACAAAACTCTTTAAGCGGTGCCTTAAGAAGTGCTTCCCAACACCCTCCAAAACCTTAAAAGTATGCCCTGTATTTAAGAATTCAGGTGATAAGTCATCCCCCTCTCAGTACAGATCAATAAGTCTCTTGTGTGCCATGAGTAAATTGCTAGAATCCACAATAAATAGAGAAGTAGTTAACTACCTCAGCAGAAATAACCTTCTTAGCGACACACAATATGGTTTCCGTTCTGCTAGATCTACAGCAGATGTGCTAACGGTTATATCTCATAGGATTAGTGAATCTCTCGACAAAGGCTTCATTTCTAGGGTAATTGCTCTCGATATATCAAAGGCCTTCGATAAGGTATGGCATAAAGGCCTACTACACAAGATTTCAAGCTACGGTATTACTGGAAATGTTTTCTCGACCATTAAATCATTTCTCTCTGATAGGCTCATAAGAGTAGTGGTTGATGGGCAGAAATCAGAGACCCACAGTATTAATGCTGGAGTCCCTCAGGGGTCCATACTGGGCCCAACTCTCTGCCTGATCTACATCAATGATCTCCCAAAACACATACTTAAATCATTCGTTGGCATCTATGCTGAGGACACGACCATCTATGGTAACACATCAAAGGCCGTAAATGACAAAGTTATCTCTAATTCTCTCTCCTCTGATCTTGAGCGCGTGGTACAATGAGGGAAGAGGTGGCTGGTCACTTTTAATGTATCCAAAACCAAGCTTTTGTCTTTACATCATCAACGCTCTGACCCCCATCTGGCATCAATTGAAATGGATGGCTCTCGTCTTGGGGAGGCTCCATGATTTTACAAGCTTCTGGGTTTTACCTTTACTCCTGATCTGAAATGTAACACGTACATAAAATGTGTTGCCAGGGACGCTGGAAAAATGGTGGAATCCTTCTACCGCTCCAGAAGATATCTCACTACTGATGCGATTATCTGTATAAAAGCCAAGTACGCCCAAGGATGGAGTACCGCTGCCACATCCCGGCAGGAGCTGCTAAAAACAGCCTATCCTGCCTTGACAGAGTACAAAATAGACTCCGTGGTTTGGTGGGGGTGCCCTTTTCTCTTCCCTGCAGCCTCTCTCCCACAAAAGAGACGTTGCAAGCCTGTCTTTGTTTTATCGTTATTTCCATGGCAAATGCTCGTCTGAGCTCCAATCCCTTGTCCCCACTCGCTAATCTTTCACGAGAAACACCCGTCTGGCTTAAACTACTGTTAATAATTTTCCCCACTCTTTATCTGTGCCTAAATCCAAACGTAGATTCCATGAGCAGGGTTTCTTTCTCAGAAGTGCACGATTGTGGAACTCTCTTCCGTTCGCCTGTTTCCCACCTGCCTACAACTTGGATGTCTTCAAATCCAACATAAACAAATTCCTGACAAACTGCCCTCTTAAGTAAGACACTCTATCAAATCTCCAATACTAATGATTACTACAATACTATCTCATTGATTACTGTACACGCAATGACCCTTATCCCTGAGTGGCCTCCAGGCCTTTATAAGTGGTGACATACATGTAAAAAAAGAAAGAAAGTTATAGGTATTCAAGAGTGATAACTTGAATTTTACGATGTTATTAAGAGTAAATAAAAGGGCAGCAAGATATAATTTTATTAATATAAACAAATTTACATGGTCGCAACACTGGACATACTAGGTTTTGGACTAATGGTTAGTTAAGACTAAAATTCCTCGTCAGAGGACTTTATAAATGATTGCATTCCATAGAAGAAACCGTTTTCTTTATTTTGAGAGCTGGTTTCTACTGGAAAGCAACCATTTATTAAGTCCTCTGATTAGGACTACTAGTTTTAACCGACCATTTTCTAAAACATTAGCATGTCCAGTATAGCATGTTTATATTAAAAAGATATATATATATACATAGATAGATGAAGAAATATACACATAGATATATAGATATATACATAGATAGTAGCTTCCTTCAGTTTTAACAAATTACGAGTGCCCATTGGAAGGGCGCCTGCGTATGAAATTTTTGTGAAACAGTTGCGCAATCTTCAATCCCATCTCTCCCGAGTCGGCATTGTTCAATACCGGTGGAAACTGGAAACAATGCCGAGATAAGCGGGGAGTACATACAACGCCCAGATTTCCCAAATAGTCACCCATCTGATACTAGTCACACTCAACGTTCTAGAGAGATAATAGATAGATACATATATAGATTGATACATATATAGCATGCTAAATATTTTGTGAATGAATTCACCCAGAACTTTTTAGAAAAGTCAAACTCTATAGACTGGATAAAAAGTGGACCGCTCTACAATGATCAGGAGAGGATTATAATGGCTGGCCAAGATTAAAGCTTGATAATGAATAATTTTTAAAAGATGAGTGGCCTCTGTAATGACATGTATAGGTTCTGCCACACATAAGTCGTGAGGTATCTGACATCCAACCGTAAGGTTCTTCCGGAGAACGGCTACTATACAATACAACACAATAGAGTGTGTAAATATCTCTACTAAACCATTTGTAAAAAGCTGAATATCGAATTTGCCAGCAATTCATGGAAACATGTGCTAGAAAAATCAGTTAAAAATAAGGCATGCGCCATCCATAATGACTGCAATTCCTAAAGCTACGTGCCTAGAATAGAGAGCTATTAAACCTGGCACGGCAATATGAGATAATGAGAAAAAAGGGTCCTTAGTAGTTAGTGTCCTCAAATGATATTGGGATGAACAGAGCTGAGAAAGAAACAAATCTAAAGAGTCGGTTGTATAAGAAAAAAATCTAAAAATCTAGTAAATATACTCAATAAACTAAATGCAACAGAGATACAAACAATTGCGCGGAGAAGAGCGGTTACAATCTACTGCGAAGAAGGTAGTCGCTCTCTCTCTCTCTTCCTCTCTCTCTCTCTCTCTCTCTCTCTCTCTACAGTGCTAGAAACACCTGAAAGTATCCATCCGCCTATGTATGGAGTACTATTGTCATACTTGCTACTATCTCTTCCTCCTGGACAAGGGTCAAAATAGACTCCAACCTGATAGGTCCTGAACTGTCATCTTAGCTTTAGTCTCTGTCCATCGACGAAATCGCTCTGCCTGTTCTAAAAGTATTTTAATGGTGAATGCTCTGAGGAACTGCAAGCACTTGTACTCCCTCGACGTAAATACACCCGACAAACCCGTCAAGTAAGCTAAATCCCACCCCTATACAGTAGAGATCCCTAGGTGTAAGAAAGCCTTCTACTGGTATAGTTTCTTCCCAGTAACTGCTATATTTGGAACTCCATTCTGTGATTATGTTTATCTAATTCTACTGACATGCAGAAGTTCAAGTGTAATGTGAACAGACATCTTGCTGCTCATCTCCCTTCATAATATACATGTGACTTATGCTCGCGATAGTAACCCCCTATTTCACAATGCCACTGTGCCTTCTTTGGAATGAAAATGAAATTTAAAAAAAAAAAACATATCTCTGTTGGAATGCATGTGATAGCGAGTGAATGTCTTTCATTCGATAGGATCCACTATCTCAAGATAGAAGTTAGTGATAAGAAAATTTCAAAATGAGAACAGCTATTCTTCTAGTGTTGAGAAATGTCGTTAATAATATCGACTGTTACTACTTTAGCGTAATATAAAGCTCTTTATAAATAAACAAAGTACTTTACACGTAGCGCTCAGTATTTATATAACATTTTCATATAAAACATTTTAGATGCCATTAACTATAAACGCATTTCCGTAGCCGTATGGTTAAATGTATTGAATATCAATTAGAAAGTTTTTAGTTAAATACATAACTTCGTATGAATTCTGGTCTAGCAACACTAAGTAGATGATATTCAGCAAAACAGTTCGTTGGCGGACATATATATTTATATTATGAAATTACATTCCCACAATGCATATCTTATTTCGATTCATAAAAAAGGCATAATGTTACTGTTATGTTTGCAGGTTGAACCAAATAACGTATAAGGCAATACAAATGAAGACTCAACAAACAAAGGTAGATCAATAAGAAGTGTATTAGGAAAAGTATATTTACAGTATATTTACATAATGGTTGTCAGGTAAGAGAGTCTTGGCTGGAGAACATATCTGCTCTCGGCTCGGCCTTCGGTGGCTTCTGGTTAACACACACTCAGACTAAACGAGTCTTGTTATTTATGTGTAATATTATCCACATATGTAAATGAGTGGGTGCCACCACAACAGTTACAAAGAAAGGTTGTCCCCTTTCCTTGTAAATAAGAACATTAGATAAGTGAAAATGAGATTAGGATAAACCGAGACTCGAACCTTGTAAGCTAACTTCAGAACTAGAATGTTAGAAATCGGAATGTCAAAAAGGTCTATTGTTAAATTCTATTACAAATAGTTAGATATAGTTTATATTGTAAAAAAGAATTGATTTTCATTCTTTCATGAAACTGAATATTAAAAATGTCAGCTAAAAACAATTAACAATACACATTAAAAATATCTTGTAAAAAATATGTTAGGTTAAAAATAGGTTAGTTGAGAATTTTTGGTGTTAAAGGTGTGTTTGGAAAAACGTGTGTTTAGCCACGTAAGTTGGTCATGTTTTGGAACCACACTTCTGACGTCATAGCAAAAATGGGATTCTCAATATAGGAGCTAGAGTAATCGCAGTAGTTGAGTCAGAACAGTTGAGTCTGCTAGTCAGTCCGGGAGAGAGTTGATAGTCCTTTGGAAGCGAAGGGAAGAACAGTAAACTATGTAGATAACGAATTTGAATTCCTGACGTCATCATTCGACCGGTCCAATGGATAAAGAATCATCATTGTGTTTTTGTAAAACTGTTGTCGTGTCATCTTTCAACACCCAAAAGGTAATGTGTTAAGCATTTTATTATGAACATTGCATAACTCTCTCAAGAATATGTATCCCTATCACCCTCGCTATATGTGTTAAGAAGAAACATCCCAGAACTGTATAAATGTCTCTCCCCCTCGTCATTGTTATATATATATATATATATATATGTGTGTGTGTGTGTGTGTGTGTGTGTGTGCGTGTGTGTTGTGTGTGTGTGTGTCCCCTATGCAACAATAATAAAATTGGTGAGCCTCTGTTCACACAGAGAAAAACACTTTATTTTCTTTTATTTAGAGCTGAAAAAACATTAGAATTAAAAAATATAAAAATCGAAATGTAGATATGATGTTCATGATCATAAGCAGAAATAAACAGAAATATCTCACGAACATATGTTTGTTCCAATCGTTTTTATTACTGAATTCATCCTTAGGCAGGATTCCCCCCAAATTGAGTCCGATAAAATGTTTAATAAAATACAAGAAACAATAATGTGTTATGATTTGAAAATAATAAAGGCGTAGCCGATGCAGTTTCATTGTTAGAGTGCACACACGTTTGTGTATATATATATATATATATATATATATATATATATATATATATATATATACGCATATGGTTTATTTATTTATTTATTTATTT
>NC_136513.1:56551428-56678928 GCF_053919585.1 Euprymna scolopes
TTTAGAAAAACAGATTACTCGTATGCACATTTCTGAGTTTTTTTCCGGTGTTTTTTACTTCATTTTGTAAATGAATTAAACGTAACGTCTAATAGCTACGACATTTTTGTTTAAAATAAAAAATTCTGCATTAATTTTAATATTTATGCATATTTTATGACCAAGGAACACCGAGCGGCCTGAAAATGTGTGTGAGAACAACTTTCAATCTATATACTCAATGAATCTTTGTTCTAAACACATTAAATTTGGTATATAGAGTATTCGGACACGTGTAAAATCCGGAAATAAAAGGCTGGTAAAGGGTCAAAATTTTTTTTAAAAATGGTACGTTGGTGGTCGTCGGTATTTTATGTTTCTCAATTGCTTCATGACTGCGCATGCACAAATCGGTTGCATTATGTTAAAAATAATACGGTCAGAAAACACTTTTAAAGATTATATCAAGCTGGCCTAATGGTAATCGGACTTGATTCACTGTCTTTAGGTCTTGATTTCGATTTCACCTCGAGCATTTTTTTTCATACAAAAGAAGTGAACTCTTTAGAAAAAGCATATTACTCGCATGCACATGTCTCAGTTTGTTTCCGTTTTGTTTTATTACTTCATTTGTTTACAGAAATGTTATGTTACGATTTATACCGGGAAACTCTGTGTACATCTGTGTATATATATATATATATATATATATATATATATATATATATATATATGCATATATATGTGCATATATAATATATATATATATATATATATGAGCAAACAGTTAATAAAACATGTTAAAAACACTTTGAAATGAGTTAAAAACATATTTAATCTGAAAAGGAAACACTAGATAAGTGGATAGTCCTTAATCTGCGGAGTTTCGAAGAAATAATGTCCTTCTCATCAGAGGGTAGGAATTAGCAAAATGCGGGATCGGATTTTGCATGCAAAAGTATTTGCTGAAACAACAAGTAAGTCAAAGATCTTACTTGATAACAAAAAAGTGAAGCAGAGGGAATATGGTGAAGAAAAAGGTGATTACACGTGAATGGATAGTCTGGTGGAAGATAAATAATCCAGTGACGGTAAAATCCAAAAATATAACTTCAAGAAAGTTCCATTTGCACAAGTAAAATCCAAGGAAATCCCGTAATTGGAAAATGGTCCAAAATAATCCAAAGGCAGAAATCCATGGAATAATTCACAAAAATGTGTACAAGGGAAAAAATGAAAAAATTCCATAATATTAATAAAAGAAAAAGAAAATATGCTTTTCACTCTACTGCCGAGGCATAAATATAAATAGGAAAGATCAGGGAAGAAAAAGAGGAGGAAAAAAATTAAATGGTGATAGAATTAAATATAAAATAGAGAAACAAATGTCAAAATGACTCAGACATGAAATGTTAAAGGCGCGAAAAAATATATATCGGACAAAATAATATAGGTCAACTGAAATGTACAGACCATCACTTAAAAAATGTCAGCAAGAGTTGTTAGAAGACACTAAATTGAAAATAAATAAATAAATAAATAAGTAGAAAATAAATAATAAATAAACAATAAATTAAAAAATATATATATATATGTATGCAACAAATAAATGAGAAAAGTCTATATTCTAAATTTCATGATGTTGAACATCTTACAATTTATTCTTTTAAGTGCGTTGCTTGACATCAACTGGTTCGTAACGCAACTCATTCATTTACTTATTGTATCAATCAACAAATCTATTCTGCCCTTAAATCTCCAGAAGTAATAGCAACTTTCATAAAAAGAAAATGAAATGCGCAAAAAACAAAATCTTAAAATTGGAAGAGCTGTTGCATTTACCTTATTTATTTTATATATGCTTTTTGATTACATTGAGCCTAATAAATTATGGAGTTGTATAGATAAAAGGTGAAATAAAATATTTTAACATATTTATATATATATATATATGTATATATATGGGGGTATATGTGTATGTGTGTATAATATGTTGTATTAACTTTAATATTTTTAGTTTGATTGTCTACTAATGGACAAAAACACAGAGGCTGTCTCCTTTATTGCATAGACTAGAAAACATATTCTCCCTCCATTGCATATTTTTGCTAGGCTGATAGATCCACTCATAATATAATTGCAATAATTATATAATTTGTATATAAACTATTTATTTAAAACTGTACGGCAATTCAATCTATATGTTGATAAATGTTTTTAAGCATGCTAAGGTAATGTTTAAATATCAATTTATGAAAAAATCTTAATAGCTCAGTCTATATCTGATATTTCGAAATGAGAAAATTTCGCTATGCATTTTTATGTTTCAAAATATGTGACTGATGAACAAACACACACGCACAGAAAACAATTGTTTTGTGAAAGAAAATAAATAATAGTTACAAATAAACAACCTAAACGCGAGATTGAAACGACAAACTCTTATCAGTCTAATTCTCACTCAACTAAGCAATTAAGTTATGGCCCCCTTTTTAAATAACACATCATTTGTCTTTAATGTGCAAAAGGTTGAAAAACGGTCTGCAGCATGTTTTTAATGGTAAGACTACTTTCTTAATGTTCCTAGCAGAATTATGCGAGCTTTTATATTTTGATGCTACTCTGTTATGTATATCTATTAACAAACACACATAATATACTCCTTTATATATATATATATATATATATATATATATATATATATATATATATATACACGGCACAATCACGTTGACGCACGGATTCTCGCCAAATCACCGAGGTTAAGCACCGATGAGCCTGACCAGTACCAGACGAGTAACTATTTGGGAAAGCTAGGTGCTGTATGTACCGTACCGAACCGAAGAAATGTCCGAGTTGGTATGTGGAGGCGCGTTTAGTTCACTAAGGGAGATGCCCCCCTCGAATGAACTTAACTGGCCGATAGGTAACACGGCAGTACTTCACGTAATGGTGTACCGGCAATCTGCTGCAAGATGCTTTTCTTAATATGCATGTGTGAGGCACATGTTTTCCGCACCGAATGGTAACATCTGAAGTGAGTGCGACACGAAATTGCGGCTCGTGAAACATCTAAAAAACCTCCGTAGCTGGGGCTGATTCAATCGTAATGAGGTACTCGAATAGAAGCGATAATTAAAACTGTAAGTTAAAATTTTTAATAAATTTTATGATTCGACAGAATACTCCTGAAAACAGTTTTTATATATATATATATATATATATATATATATATATATATATATATATATATAGTGGGGGTCAAAAGAGTTTGCAGACCTATATTTTCTCAATTTCTTTATTAATTTTGCTTTATTTTTCATTTTGGATTCTTCCATCATTTGCTGGTTTCCATTTTTCCATTCTGGTTCGGTCCATTACTACATTTTACTGTAAAAGCCAGAATTTTATAATAGTTCGACATTTCCACTCTTCAGGTGAGCCAAAATTTATGCAGGTAATCTTAATTTATTGATAATGGCTAAAGGAAAAATGTTAACAGATAGGGAGAAGGGGGAAATTGTTATATTTCTTGCTGCAAAGTCTACATTGGAAATTTCGAAAATTTTGAAACGAGATCATCGAACTGTGAAATGTTTCATCATTGATGGCAAAGATGGAAGAAAAAAGCATAAAAGTTGCAGACCAAAGATGACTTCACCACGAGATATTAGGAAAATCAAGAGGAGTTTGCTAGCAAACTCACACAGCACAAGCAAAGCTATTTTCGACCATGCAGGAGTGTCTGGCACCTCTAAAAGGACCCGAAATCGGATTTTGAGTAATATAAACTGTCAGAAGCTACTAGCATGGGCCACTAAATATTTGAAAAGTAATTTTTTAAACATTTTCTGGACTGACGAGGCCAGAGCAACCCTTGAAGGGTCCGACAGTTGGGCCAAGAGATGGCTTCTTAAAGGCAAATAGCCAACGCTTGCGAGTCAGCCGTCAACAGGGAGAAGGAAGAGTTATGATTTGGGCTGGTATTATTAGAGGTGAGATTGTTGGCACTTATCTTGTCCCTGACTGTGTCAAAATGAATTCTTTGAACCACTGCAAGGTTTTGGAAGAAAATGTATTGCCCTGGTTGAATTCACAAAATGATGCTTTCAAACATAATCTAATTATCCAACAAGACAATGCCCCAAACCATGCTTCTCGCTTCACAAAAGCTTGGCTTTCAGACAAGGGGATCTCTGGTGAACATCTGATGGACTGGCCACCTCAGAGCCCGGATTTGAATCCGATAGAGAACGTATGGTCGATTCTGAAGAGGAAGGTTTACGAAAACGGGCATCAATTCCATAGTAAAAAAGACATTTGGGAGAGAATCAAGAAGGTATCTTCTGAAATCACACCTTAACAAGTGCATACATTAACACCCTCTATTGATAGGAGGCTGATTGATTTGATTAAAAATGAAGGAAAGCGAATAATGGGTTCAATAGTTTCATAAATTTTTATTGTTCTGTTAATTGTTATTTGAGTAATAACTGTTGTTTTCTTGTAATATGTTATCAGTATATGGTACTATAATCATGATGACGCAATTTTTCGAATTATACTATGTTTAAAAATGGTACTAATTGCGGATAAATGAGTGCTTGCAAACTCTTTTGGTCCATATTCCTTCCTGAAATCATTTAAAGATCCATACTCCCCCCCCCAGAATATGATTATTTGGTTTCCGTTTCTATGAATTTACTTCATATATTTGCATATTAAACAGTGAGTAACAAAGTTATTATATTGGAAAATATTGAAGCATAAATTTATCAATTTATACAATTTGCAAACACTTTTGACTCCAATTGTATATATATATATATATATATATATATATATATATGACAAGATTTGAATAACTACTAGCCATTGTATTCAGGTCTCAAAAGTCTCTCTGTAATTACAGCCTCTCATAAGGACACTTTTTCCTACGAGTAAATCATGACTTTATATTTAAAATTAAATAGGACTAAATAATAACTCTCTGGCATGTCTAGCAAACTCTGGTTTTTACAATGAATCGTGCGTCTTCTACAAGTGATGTCTCCTCAAGTAACAGCACAAATTTGGATACTCCACCTTTCAAGAGAAATTGTCCATTAAGACCAAGAGACCATAAGAAACATATTGTTACCATATTACAATGGTGAATTGAGGAAAGAAAATTATGTTCCCAAATTCTTTACTATGTCAGCGTTTGAGAGGTAAGAAAAAGCTTTACTGGAATATTCGAATAGAAATATATATATATATATATATATATATATATATTGTTCAGAAATCTTTGCCAAATATGCTATGAACCAATACTGTCTTGTTACATATAAAACGGAAAGAAAAAAGTCACCTATGAAAACGAGAACCTCCCAAATTAAAACCTTGAATAATTATCTAAACCCAAATGTAAATTAATATTAAGCCGACTTCACAAACTGATAAAGTTTCATTATTGGATTTTAATTATGAGATGGAGCTCAAATGATTCAAACTCGGGATAGATAACACCAAACACATCCACCCATTAATATCGGAGGGGGGATTATCTTCAAAAGCCTCCTGAATTGATGATTGAGCACCGGAATTATACTAAGTAGATATTAATAAGTCCCTTGTACCCATCCCCCTTTTTTCAATGGAGAGTAGATAATACAGTGGCTGTGTTATCGGCACCTCCAGTAACTCTCGCTTCTCCTTTTTTGTCCCTAAGTCCTCATTCAAATGAGTGATTTTTCTGACAAAGAGTGAAGAAAAAGCTGCTTTCCAGGACGGAATTACTTCGTGAACAGAAGCGTGAGATGTCGAAAATTTTTCTGTCTCTATGTCTATCCTTGTAGCCATATCAGTAGTAAGGGTGCTGGAGGTAAACCTTTCGTCTGGGCTTACGTTATCCGCCTGATAGTCAGGAACTCGAACCTTGGTTGACCACTAAGGAGTCTGTCCTATCAGCAGGCGCAAATACTGGGACTGCTGTATTGCCATTTGGTGAATGGATTCTGGACCATCCAGTAGTCTCTGGTGGGGCCTCTCGATGTCATACTAGTGGGTAATTGTTACAGCTTTACCTTTTCATGTGCTACAAAAATATCCTGTTTTTTTCTCTGTTACTTTCCCTCTCTATCCTGCTCTAACCAAGTATGCCGACTTGTTCCACAAATCCCAAGACCTCAACATGAAATATCTCCAGAAAAAAGCTCAAATAAACCTAAAATCCCATCTTTTAACATAGACCCCTACTACCATGTCTCCTTCTCCAACATCAGGGGTCTACGTTCCAACCTTCCAGAGATTGAAACCCAATTACAGGAGACGACACCGGACATATTCTTTCTAAGCGAAACTGGAATAGGGCCGACCACTTCCCTAGATGAGTTCATAATTAACGGATACTCTAACTTAACATCTAAATCTGACCCCCCAACATCGCCATGGGCATGGAATATGTGCCTACATTAAAGATAACTTCCTATGTGGCAGGGATATATCTAAGGAAGATCCTAATTTACCTTATATGTGCTTCCGGGTTGCACTTGCTTACACCACTGTATTTATATTTTCCCTCTATCGGCCCCATAACAGCGGAGTTACTATCTTTAAGAGCATGTCTGAGAAAATAGACCACATTCTGTCTGCACATCCCTCGGCTAACATCCACATCTGTGGTGACTTCAACGTCCAAAGCGTGAAATTTCTGACCCACTCAAATAAGTCATGATTTTGCCATTGCTTATGACCTCACTCAGATTGTTCGTGAGCCCACCCGTGTGCTCGATACTAGACGTCAATATGCAAACCTCCTAGAACTTTTTCCGTCAACTTCGTCTGAGCTATGTTCATGTTCCGTTCTTTCTCCTCTAGGATTCTCCGACCACTCCGTCGTATCAGTTAAGATACAAATGAAATGTAATGTCTCCAGACGTACCCCTCCACGGTACTGTATACCGATACTCCATGACTGACTGGGATAGCTTCCGTACATTCATATCTGATCTACCTCTGCATTCCATGTTTAAAAAGGATGTGTCCTCTATAGTATAAGACCTGACCGAATGGCTAATTGTAGGCATAGACCGATTCATACCATCCAAAAAATTCCAACAAAAACCTACCGCCCAGCCATGGTTCTCCCCATAATGTGCTGCTGCCATTGCGCACAGAAATCACTTTTTCCATAGCTACCAACGTAATAGATGCACTGAGACTAAAGTTGCTTTCAGGAACGCCAGCAACCACTGTAAAAGAGTAATAAAGAAATGCAAGAGAGCTATATGCCCAGTCTGTTAAATCCAAAATAGCTGATCAGCGGGTTGGTTCCCACCAATAACAAATAGGATCCTGAACAGAAGCGTGCGTTCTATCCAAACCATTATCAATGGACCTGAGGTCATCTCGTCAGCTTCAGACAATGCCAAACTATTTGCCAAGAGCTTTGCAGCTAATTCTACCCTATGCGACGAAGGCCATCAACTCCCCATATTTCCTCCTATAACACAGAACACGCTAGGTAACATACAAATATCCGTGCATGAGGTCGCCAAGACAATCAATAACCTTGATTCCAGTAAAGCAACTGGCCCTGACGGCATCCCAATTATAGTGTTAAAAAAGCTTCAACCAGACCTTTCTCCCATACTTATGAAACTGTTTAAGCGTTACCTTAAGGAGAAGTATGCCCTGTATTTAAGAACTCAGGTGATAAGTCATCTCCCTCCCAGTACAGACTAATAAGTCTCCTGTGTGTCATGAGTAAATTGCTGGAATCCATATGAAATAGAGAAATAGTAAACCACTTCAGCAGAAATAACCTTCTTAGTGACACGCAATATGGTTTCCGTTCTGCTAGATCTACAGCAGATGTGCTAACGGTTATATCTCATAGGATTAGTGAATCTCTCGACAAAGGCTTCATTTCTAGGGCAATTGCTCTTGACATATCAAAGGTCTTCGATAAGGTATGGCATAAGGGCCTACTTCACAAGATTTCCAGCTACGGTATCACTGGGAATGTTTACTCAGTCATTAAATCATTTCTCTCTGATAGGCTCATAAGAGTAGTGGTTGATGGGCAGAAATCAGAGGCCCACTGTATTAATGCTGGAGTTCCTCCTAGGTCCATCCTGGGCCCAATTCTCTTCCTGATCTACATCGATGATCTCACAAAACATATACTTAAATCATTCGTTGACATCTATGCTGATGACACGATAATCTATGGCAACACATCAAAGGCCGTAAATGACAAAGTTCTCTCTGATTCTCTCTCCTCTGATCTTGAGCGCGTGGTACAGTTGGGCAAGAGGTGGCTGGTCAATTTTAATGCATCCAAAACCAAGCTTCTATCTTTACATGATCAACGCTCTGATCCCCATCTTGCATCAATTGAAATGGATGGCTCTCGTCTAGGAAAAGCCCCATGTTTTGACAAGCTTCTAAAATGGAACACGTACATCAAGTCTGTTGCCAAGGTCGCTGGAAAGATGGTGGGATCCTTCTACCGCTCCAGAAGATATCTCACTACTGATGCAATTCTCTATCTATATAAAAGCCAAGTACGTCCAAGGATGGAGCACTGCTGCCATATCTGGACAGGAGCTGCTAAAAACAGCCTATCCTGCCTTGACAGAGTACAAAATAGACTTCATGGCTTAGTGGAGGATGCCCTCTTCTCTTTCCTGCAACCTCTTTCCCACAGAAGAGACGTGGCAAGCCTATCTTTGTTTTATCGTTATTTTCATGGCAGGTGTTCGTCTGAACTCCAATCTCTGGTCCCACCCTCGCCAATCTTTTACGAAAAACACCCGTCTAGCGGAATCCACTGTCAAAAACTTTACCCACTCTATATCTATGCCTAAATCAAAACATAGATTCCATGAACAAAGCTTCTTTCTTAGAACTGCACGCCTGTGGAACTCTGTTCCCTCTGCCTGCTTCCCATCTGACTACAACCTGGATGTTTTCAAGTCCAACGTAAACAATTTTCTGATGAACCGCCCCTTAAGTAGACACTTTATTAAATCCTCATACTAACCTACTGTATATACAATAACCCTTATCCCTGAGTGGCTTCCGGGACTTGATAAGTGTGACCACCTTGTAAAAAAAAATTATATGCATATATAGTCATCCGCATACAGTACTATTTCGTTGTATCGCAGCTTATCAGTGCGGCTAGATATACACCTTTCCCAGCCGGGAATCGAACCTACAACAAAGGCGTTGATAGTCGTTGGCTGTAACCAACGGCCCAAGAATCAGTGCCCGTAAATATTTCTCCTCAAATGTCTCTTAAATTAGCATTTGCCCGTAGCAAAGTGTTCGAACTGTCAGTTTGTTTACAAACAAACAGTGGGCTTCACTTAATCGCTTAAATACGCGTCGGGCGTCGGGCGTCGGGCGAACATATATTTAAAAGTGCTCAACCCACATATCACAACTCATCAGTGCGGCTAGAAGTGTTAGCTCCCGTTTTCGACGTCCTAATTTCTAAGAAATATATATATATATATAAGTTAGGCAACGAAACGTCTATTCACATTACATTTAAAACTCAGTAGGTTCGCACATACTTAAATCATTCGTTGACATCTATGCTAATGACACGACCGTAAAAAAAATCAGAGAATCAACAAACTTTATTAATCTGAGAAATAACTACTAAATAAGAAGGCTTTCCGCCATCTGCAGTGGTAGTCTTTTGCTGCCTATTGCGTTTGTTAAGCGCATGAGCATCGATGGGAACAAGAGCTATGAGTTCATCAGATCACATACCATTTTGGAGTATAATGTTTATTTTGAATTTAATTTATATACTATAAAATATTATCATGTTTTAGAATTTGTATGTAAACAGGAAAACAAATTGATTGACAAAATAGGGGGTAGTAGACTACATTATGCATTAATTTTTATGGGGTCAATACTTGATTTTGAATTTGAAAAAGTCTAAAAGATTTTTTAACTGGATACATAATATAATTTTTCATACAGGGGCCCGACAATATTTTTCGGAGACTTTGAAAAAAAGTACTTCAAAGTGGTTACTAGTGCCGAAAATTTTTGAGATTGTAAGTACGTAGTTGAAGAGTATAAATCCACTACTAGTGTAATCATTTTTTTTTGTTTGTTTGTTTAACTTTGATAAGTTTAGATTTTTGGTGATTTTTGCGAAAACTTGCGCGACACTATTTTTCGGACCTGACAAAGAATCCTATTTTATTAAGAGTTGTGTTAATTTATATGTTGCTGTAAGCGAATTTTCTGCTTGTACACTTAGCTGTCATCATTAGAAACAATTATCTTTGCTATTTTACTGGTAAAACAGATAAGTTTAACGAGGTAAAATGTATTCAAAAGAAGTCCTTTGTTTGCCACAGAAGAAGCGGAAATATGGCTTCAGCGTCAGAAAGACCGCAATGGATGTGAAGTTGTCGAAACCAACGGCCGAATACATGCTGAAGACAAACTCCGAGCGGAAAAAAGAGGGGACAGAAAAAATCAATTTGGCAAGAGAACTGAAAGGAGAATGCAGAGGACTGTTACACGGATTTTGACATCTTGAGAAGAAGTTACAGCAAGAAAAGTGAAGGAGAAATGTGAATTGGATGTAAACGTCCGAACAGTATAAAGAACGCTCCATAGGATTGGTTTTAAGTATGGAAAGCCTAAGAAAAAAATTACACTGACAAAGAAACCCAAAGAAGCAAGACTGGAGAGTGCTAAAAGGTGGTTAAAAAAGCATGTTGACTTTAAGAAGGTTATATTTACTGATGAGAAGCGTTTCGAGTTTGATGGCCCCGAGGGATGGTGTACTTAGTCGAAAGGGGTGAGCCTGTTGTACTGAACAAACCACAGATGGGAGGAGGAGAAGTTATGATTTGGGGTATGATCTTTGCTAAAGGAAATATATAGTTGGAGTGGCTAAAAGGAGGATAGAACAGCGAAAGCTACAAACAGTTGTTTGACGAGAAAGATTTTGGCGTTTTTGCTAATAGCATCTAATGATTCTACCTACCATAGTGCTAAATCAAAAAGTAAAATTTTATCCGTTCATTTGTGTCATTTTATTTCGCATTAGGATTTCTACTTTTCGATATTGCTAACGTTCTTTCTGCTGTATTTCCATACCTGCTTCAATCGATATGAATATCTGTAATAATAAAACAGCATTGCACATTCAGGAGTTGACAGTAATTTCACCGATACTTATTGCAAATAGCAGCATCTATTTGCACAAACAGACGCCACACTGCTCCTCCCATTCTTTCGCTTTCTTTTTCCTTCTTTCTATATATATATATATATGTATATATATATGTATATATATATGAGCACACACATGCACACACTTATATATGTATATATATATATATATATATATATGCATGTGGGTGTGCATGTATATACATACTTTCTATACATGGCGAATTCAGCAATTATGAATGCCTGGACGTAATTACCCAGAATAAACATACACTATGAATGAAAATGGTAAAATGAGTTTCATGGCCGGGAGCAGAAATAGATAGGGTTTTCCATTAATTACTAAGCGGACCCATATATCGTCCATTCTTCGATAAAGACGAATGCGTATTTATTATTTCTTCATTTCTTGCTCTATCTTTCTTCCGCTTTATCTACTTCTTTCTCTGTAGACACGTACACACACACACACACACACACACACATATATATATATATATATATATATATATATATATATATATATATATATATATATATATATATATATATATGCAATAGCGGCCATATTATAATCATGAATTACTCTTTCACTAATGCAAATTATTATGTCTTTATTGCTTTCGTTTCTTATATTATACCCGCTACTGTGTGTAAATATATATATATATATATATACACATATATGTATACACGAAAGAGCCACCAATGTGTATATCGTTAACTATATATATAAAACCTAACAGCCAGCCATGGTTTTCTCCAGAATGTGCTGCTGGTATTGCGCACAGAAATCACTTTTTCCACTGCTTCCAACGTAACAGATGTATGGAAACTAAAGCCGCTTTCAGGACTGCCAGCAACCATTCTAAAAAAGTAATAAAGAACGCAAGAGAGTTGTATGCTCAGTCCGTCAAGTCCAAAGTAGCTGAGCAGCAACTTGGTTCCCACCAGTTTTGTCAAATTGCAAACAGAATCCTGAACAGAAACGTGTGCTCTATCCCAACTATCATCAATGGACCTGAGTTAATCTCATCAGCATCAGACAAAGCCAAACTCTTTGCCAGGAACTTTGCAGCCAATTCTACTCTTTGCGACCAAGGCCGCCGACCCCCAATATTTCCTCCTGTATCAGAAAACACACTGTGTGATATATAAATATATGTATGTGATGTTGCCAAGCTAATCAAAAACCTTGATTCCAGTAAAGCTACCGGCCCTGACGGTATTCCAATTATAGTACTCAAAAAACTTCAACCAGAACTAGCACCCATACTTACAAAACTGTTTAAATGTTGTCTTAAGGAAAATTGCTTCCCATCACCCTGGAAAATCTCATCAGTATGCCCTGTATTTAAGAATTCAGGTGATCGCTCATTCCCCTTTCAGTACAGGCCAATAAGTCTCCTGTGCGTCATAAGTAAGCTGCTGGAATCTGTGTTAAATAGAGAAGTAATCAACCATCTCAGCAAAAATAACCTTCTAGTGACACACAATATAGTTTCCGTTCTGCTAGATCTACGGCAGATGTGCTTACAGTTATATCTCATAAGATTAGCGAATCTCTCGACAGAGGCAACCTTTCTAGGGCAATTGCTCTTGACATATCAAAGGCCTTTGATAGAGTATGGCATAAAGGTTTACTTCACAAGATCTCCAGCTATGGTATAGCTGGAAATGTCTTCTCAATTATTAAATCATTTCTCTCTGATAGGTTCATAAGAGTAGTAGTTGATGGGTAAAAATCAGAAGCTTACAGTATAAATGCTGGAGTCCCTCAGGGGTCCATCCTGGGCCCAACTCTTTTCTTGATCTGCATTAATGATCTTCCAAATCACATCCTTACATCATTCGTAGACATTTTTGCTGACGACACTACCATCTATGGTAGCACATCTAAGACAGTAAACGACCAAGTTCTCTCTAATTCTCTCTCCTCTGATCTTGATCACGTTGTACAATGGGGAAAGGAATGGCTGGTTACTTTTAATGCATCTAAAACCAAGCTTCTATCTTTACATCATCAACGTTCTGATCCCCATCTGGCATCAATTAAAATGAATGGCTCTCGTCTTGGGGAGGCCTCAAGTTTTGACAGGCTTCTGGGTTTGACCTTTACTCCTGATCTCAAATGGAATACGTACATCAAATCTGTTGCCAAGGCCGCTGGAAAAATGGTCGGATCTTTCTATCGATCCAGTAGATATCTCACTGCTTATGCAATTCTCTATCTATATAAGAGCCAGATACGTCCAAGGATGGAATACTGTTGCCTCATATGGGCAGGAGCTGCTAGAAAAGACTTGTCCTGCCTTGATAGGGTTCAAAATAGACTTCGTGGCCTGGTGGGAGATGTCCTTTTCTCTTCACTGCAACCTCTATCTCACAGAAGAGATGTTCCGAGTTTGTCTCTGCTTTATCGTTATTTTCATGGAAAGTGCTCGACTGAGCTTTAATCTATGGTCACCCCTCGCCAAACTTTCACAAGAAACACTAGACTAGCTGAAAACATTATCAATAATTTTCTCCACTCTTTATCTGTGCCTAAACCTAAACATAGATTCCATGATCAAAGCTTCTTTCTTAGAACTGCACGCCTGTTGAATTGTCTTCCGTTTTCTTGCTTTCCAGCTGTCTATAATATGGTTGTCTTCAAGTCCAACGTGAACAAGTTTCTGATGAGCCGTTCAACTTAAGTTTACAAATTTACCGAACTTCCATTACTATTGATTACTATATTGTCCTTTTGACTACTCTACACTCTTTAACCCTTATCCTTGAGTGGCCGATCGGCCTTGATAAGTGGTGACGCCTATGTATAAAATATATATATAATTTTTGCACTATATATATATATATATATATATATATATATATATATATATATACATAGTGCAAATATTTTTTTGAAAATTCAAAGACTCACTTTTTCTTTTTTATAACCTTCGTTTATTTCCTGGATTTTTTCCATTAGCGCTGTTTTATTGCTGAATTCGCCATGTATAGAAAGTATGTATATACATGCACACACACATGCATGTATATATATATATAAGTGTGTGCATGTGTGTGCTCATATATATATATATATATATATATATATATATATATATATATATCAATAAGAGTTTTATCATTTAATGAGGAACCCTCCCTTGGACTTCTATCATCTATCTCTGCCCCAAGCTATGCGCTTCCATATGGGCACCATGTATCGTGTCAAATCGTCCCTCCATCTCCTTCTTGGTCTTCCTCTTGGCCATCTTATGTTCATGGTGTGTCCATTCCGTTGTCTTGATCGACCATCTGTTGTCATGTTGCCTAGCTACGTGCTCTACCGATCTATGTTTGTATGTTTTGATGGCAGCAGTGACGTCAATAACTCCTGTTTGTTGGCGGATTTAGATGTTTGATCTTTCTATCTTGTAGCCTAACATTATCCTCTCTATCTTCCATTGTCAGGGCCCATGTTTTATTAGCGTAGATCATCACATACTAGCATATATTCATTAAAGATCTTTCCTTAAATGTTCATATTTGATTTTCGTCTTCTCGTGATATTCTCCACTTTCGCAAAAGCTGCCCATCCAAATGCTATCTTTCTCTTTATCTCAGGGCGGAGATCTCCATCTTTCGTCATTTTCTTTCCCAAGTAGATGTAGCTTTCAACTTCCTCAATGGTCTTCCCATCAATAATTATTGGCGACTTGGCAGCGTGCTGGTTTAAAATCACCTTGGTCTTCCTAAGGTGCATGTTGAAGTCAGTCGGTTTGCTCGTTTAGAATGTCATTTAGATCCTGAAGAGAGTATGTTATCAGTACTATATCATAAGCGAAAATGAGATGTGACAGGTGTTCGCCATCAATGTTGACTCCCTTTAGTCCGACTGATTATCGCATCCTGGAGACAGGCTGTAAAGAGTTTTGGCGAGATGTCACCTTATCTTCCTCCCCTCTTGATCTTGTCTTTGTCACGAGGGCGCTTTAAAGTAGAGGCAACCTTACTGTATAGGTCTTTCAGCAAGGTGGTGTATGTAGAGTCAACTCCTTAGTTCTCAAGGGCAGTGAACAGTTGATCAAACTCTATAGAGTCGAAAGCCTTTTTGTAATCCACAAAGGCAAAACACATTATAATTTTGCATTCATTGGCTTCTCTTATGGTTGATTGACAGCCTGGATATGGTCGATGGTTGAGTAACCTGCTCTTAAACTTGCTTGTTCTCGCGGTTAATGACTGTCTAGTGTCTCTAGCATACGTCTTAGCAAGACCTGAGAGAATATCTTGTATGTCACTGGCAGAAAGCTGATTGGCCGATAGTTCTTAATAGCTCCAGTGTCTATTTTCTTATGTACTAGCGGAGGTGACCGGCGTTGCCCGGGTGTCTGTAGGTGTTTGTTGAGGGAAAAGTGGTAGTAAGGCAGGCAGGCTCGAACCCGAAGAGCGAAAGAGGAAAAGAACGTGAAAACAAGAGAAAAACGTGTTAGTAAGCAGGTAGTCTCGAACCCGAAGCTTTTACACAAAGGCGGAAAAGAAAGTGACAGAAAACGTGAAGTCTTACCGCTGCGCTATGACGCGAGAGGGTGTAAAAGGCGTTCAAATTTAGCAATCAAAAAGTTTTATATATATATATATCTATATATATATATATATATATATATATATATATATAATGATGACCGTTGAGGCATTTCTTCATTTATCTGAAACTGTTCCACAATCTTGAAAACATCTCAACAATGGGTTCACCACGGTTGTGTAGTATTTCTGCAGTAACACTATCCTCTCCTGCAGCCTTGCCTGACTTCGATCGCTTAATAACTGCTCTCACTTCCGAAAAGAGGATGAGTAGAGGATGTTCCTCAGATGTGTTCAGTGCATGAAGGGTTTGAGTGTTCCTGGTTGTCTGGTGGCATAAACGTTAGCATAGACCTCCTCGCACCTTAAAACAATTCTGCTTATGTCATGTATGCGAGTACCATCTTCTTGTATATGTATATATAATAAATCTGAATGTCTCTATGTGTGCCTGTACACAAATAGGCTCCTATGTACTTGGTTATTATACTAAACTGACCACATACAGTGATAGAAGAGGCACTAAAGAGCAAAAATAGCTATGTTACATTTTGAACACGGTGGCTTATTAAAATTGTGGAGTCTGCATGCGCGCCTAGTCCCCAAAGAATGGAGATAAAAAACTAAAACAAAACTTTTACCATGGTTTTTTATATAGATGCGCATAAGAATAATCTGATCAGTATGTTTCAATTTGAACAAATGTGGTATAAAATTGTGGGGTTTGCGTTCGTACCTGAGTTCCACAGAATGAAAATATGTCGCAAACTTTAAAAAGGACTTTTGATATATGTCCGTTTCAGTTGCAAGACAGATGGTATAATAAAATTATGGGTTCTGCGTTCGCGCCTGACCTCCCTAGAAAGGAAATATGCCACAAAGTGTTACAAGGATTCGTTTTTAATATGGATCCACATAAGAATATTGTGATAAGCGTGTTTTAATTTAAATAGGTGTGGTAAAATAAAATTATGAGGTCTACCTAGCTTTCATGAAATAGTTTTTAATTTTTTTACTAAAAAATATGCTTTTGTGAGCTATGCCAAAACCAAATTAAGTGAATGAAATAAGATTTGACCAACATTTAAATAATTTGGGATAAAAAATGAAAGGTTTAAGCTATTTGATATTATTTGGTTACCGTGTGCTGTTGTGCCCTTAAAGTAACTTTTTTCTCACTTCATAATGCTATATGTGACTTGCCTGTTGTACTGACTCTTATAGTCCTTTTGGTAACCTAAGGATTTCTCGTATCCTTTACCGCCTGCATTTTTAATTTATTGAGTCAAGACTTATCACTCTGCTTTGTGCCATCACTTGAGGCTTGCTTTATAAGCACTCAGTTCCGCAGGGTCCATTATTTTTCGAACATGGCATTTCTAATTCTTTCCTGGCAAGCTACACATCTTGCGAAAAATGTTTATGGACATTAAAAAATACAAAAAGCAATTATCAAAAAAGAAAATCTCTTTTTGCTTATCACATCTGAAAAGACTCTCAAAATACTCGTTATCATGAGAAATGTTTTAGAGGCCACAATAATTTCTGGCTGTGGAAAAGGGGAAGATGTTTGTATTTCTAAATTTTTTAATACTTTCCAACATGCCTTTTGAGTCCAAACACGTTTAGCTTCCCAGAGGTGTCTCTTTTGCAATGTCCATCAATAAGTCACAAGGGTAGACACTAAAAGTTGCTGGTTTACATTTAGAAGAGTATTGTTTTTCACATCGGTGCTTCTAGAGTAAGAAGTAAGAACAACATTTTCATATTCAGTTATAATGCTAGAGCTAGAAATAATATCTATAAGAAAGTTTTTTTTCTGAAATATTAACAAAGTAATAAGTGAATATTATTCGCAAGTCGTTTATTGAATCAAGGGAAAACAATTTTACAAATGGGATTTTCAAAAGTGTAATAGAAATTTGAGAGTATATTCTGTATCTTTGTAGAAAATTTCCCAAATTAGTTTAATGGGGAGGTAAATGTTTTTTTAACATTTTCTGAACATTACAAAGACTGAGTATATTTTTCTTAAGTCGTAACTAAATAAATATATATATGAATCGTACATATGTGACTTATGGTTTCTATTTTTGTTGTATCCTTACTATATTTTTTGTTGGGGTGATTGCGCGACAACCTACTATATTTCTATATTTTACAGCTTGATAATTTAAAGTGTTTACATTTGAACTCTTACTTTTGATCAGTGAAACGTATCGCTAATATTGAAATTCCTCATAAATGGGAGCAATTATCCACTGTGAGAGAAACTCGTTTCACATAATTTCTAATGCTTTTAAGTTACTTATAGTGGGATTTGTAGTGTTTGCAAATAATTGACAATTTATTTTTAATATTTAATAATTTGTCTCCATCTTTAAAATTAGTAATAAAAATTTTTCATGCAGACAAAGAAAGCAACAGGAATACATAAGTATTAGATTGATTTAGAACATTCCATTTTATGGTGGGTGTAAGATTATTTTGAATCAAGCTTAAGTAATGGGTAGATAGGGAGGCTTTGTTCGAGCGTTTCGGGTCAGTAAAGGAGAATTTGTGGACCCTAAAACGATCTTTAAACAGGGTCCAGCACAGCCGATATATTTTATGATTTAGATTTTCTATTGATGCAATAGTGGCCTGGTAAACAACTCCGGATTTTAAGCTTTGTTGTCCAAGTCACCACTATGCCTTATTTATGCAGTTGCAGTTTTCAGTGTTACTAATATTATGTTAATTATTTTTGTTATTATTTATTATCCTATTATTGTATGATTTTATTATTTTTCTAAATTGCCAAATCCCAGCTTTTTAGAAACTTAACACAAGACTGAAGCACTTTCATTAGACACCATCTCACTCAAGCAGATTACCTTAATTTTATCCCATTAGTAATAAATATAAAATAATTTAAGCTCAGATCATGTGATAAAATTGCTGATAGTAGATGTAGCTAAGTGAGTGTTGGTCATGAATGGTTTACATTGGGGGGAAACGGACTATAGATTAAAGCTCAGTCGAGAACTTGTCATAAAAAGCGATAAAGTAGAGATAAACCAACAACGTCTCTTCTATAAGAAAGAGGTTGTATGTAGTGGAAAAGGGCACAACCTATTGTTTAAGAAGTTGGATCCTGGTGAATGTAAGAGAAAGTGTTCTGAGCAGTTCTCCTCAGAGGTGAAAACAGTATTCTATTTTAGGACGTATTTGACTTATATACATAGAGTATTGAGTCAGGAGTGAGATACCTTTTGGAGCAGTAGAATGATACAACATGTTTGATGTAAGTCTTCCATTTTAGGTGAGGAATGAAGGTCAGTCTCAAAAGCTTGTTGAAATTCATTTATTATTAATTCAAGTAAGGCTCAGATCGATGTTGATGAAAACATAGAACCTCAGTTTTCGATGCATTAAAATTTACCGGCCACTTTAACTTAATTGCGCTGCGTGCTTAAGGTCAGAGGAGAGAGACTCAGAAAAAATCTTTGTTATTGCTGGCTTTTGAACTGTTATCATAGACGAGAGTGTCGCCTGCGTATATGTTGATGAATGATATTATAATATGATTTTGGAGATCAGTGAAAGGTGGAAAGATAATCTGGGGACTCGGATGAATTCTAGCCGCACGCTAGTTTTGATATTTTGAGCTTCGGACTGCTCCCCATCGACGACTACTTGAAAGAGAATATTAGAAAGAAAGGAATTGATTACTAAGAGGACATTTACAGATATTCATGAAATCTTGCGACGTATACCGTGATGTGAAACTCTACAATGTCAAGAATTCTTTGAAAAGCCCGTGGCGCCATAATACAATGCATTTGCTGGTTATAACATCAAATGGGAATGTGAAACATTATTCCTCAAGATAGAGATACGTATAAAGATAATTTTATTTTAGATGAGGGCGATATTCCTTAATAGATATCCAAAGATTTGTAAACATGACATTATTGGTCTACGAACGGAGAAAGCTGAATAAAATAAACTTGTTTTCATCAAACGGAAATGAAACCATGTCGTCTTTTTTGGGACGACAATTTTATCGTACCACCCTGTATAGTAATGTTGCATCAGGAAATGTGTTTTATTGGCCAACTCTTTTTAAACTAAGTAGTTTAATCAATATAAAACATGGAATAGAGTGATGACGACGCCATTAAGAATGCAACAAATTCTAACACATGTCCAATCAATTTTAAATTGCTGGAGTTTCGCGTTATTGGGCACATGAATTCCGGAAATCTAAAACATTGCATAACTTTAGCGTTGCTGAAATCTTATAATAAATTTATAGCACAATCTGTCATTACGTTATCAATATTACTCATAAGTGTTGTAACTGTTTTAAACAGTCTTTTTCGTAAAGTAAACAACAGAAATGACATTATTTATTGGCTCTTACTGTACTCTATTTGTTCGAATAATCAACTGAGAAAATTAATTTTTTTGTGTGTTTTTGTTTTTTTAAAGAAATCCAGCAGAGTTCTCAATTATAGAGAAAATCCGAGAATAAGAGCGTATTATCTATGTCTTGTTTACAAAATGTCTTAAATTAGATAATTCATGTGTACCGTCGATTTCAAACCCGATAATTAAGGACCGTTTCAGATACCCATATCAAGCTCTCTAATGATGATGAGTATTAGCTGAAGAGAGATTGATATGGGTATCTAAAACGGTCCCTAATTATCGGGTTTGAAATCGACGGTACCAATGACTTATCTCATCTAAAACTTTCTGTAAACAATATATATATATATATATATATATCTTTATATATAAAAACAATTTTGCTATATTCATACGCCCAAAGTTTAACATATTACCAAATATTATTCCTAATATTTCACATATGCTTCATCTTCTTAAACACAATTAATATTTGAATGTCAACATTTGATATTTCCTTCCATGGACTCATCAGAAAACAACTTTCTCAAATAGAAAATACATAATAATGTAAAATTCAGAGAGAACCAAAACAACTCCCGTCGGTTATATAGTGGAATATGTCAAAATTGTTATTTATTTAATATATGCTCTGTTGTTTTATCATAGCAGAGTCTCTGATTAAGAAGGGAGTGTATACTTAAATAGTAGAAAATATTCACAGAAGTGTACATACTCAAGAAAACCTATATATATATATATATATATATATATATATATATATATAAAAGTGAACGTGCCTGTCTGTCTGTCTGTCTGTCTGTCTGTGTATCTGTGTGTTTGTCTGTCTGTGTACATTTCCCTACGCAATAACTCTGTCAATTTTTAATCTATAGACTCGAAATTTGAAATACCGGGTACTGAGATTTGGGAAAATCGATGTGACGGGTGTCAGCCAGAAATTTGGCTGTTAAGGGATCAAATTTCAACGATTTGACCTTTAAGAACTCTACCAAACTCCTCCGACAATTTTGGGTCTACACCCTTGAAATTTTAGATATAGGTTCCGTGGACATGGATCTAACGTAATAACTTCATTTGAGGCCAAAACAATAAATTTTCAGGGGTCATAATAGGGGTCAAAGTTAAAAAAATTACCCCCCTTTTTTTTTCCTCAGCATACACCTCTAAACACCGGGCACCCATGCTAGTATATATATATATATATATATATATATATATATATATATATCAAAGCGAGAATGTGTGTGAGGACAATCTATATACTTAATGAATGTTTGATCTACAGATTTGAAATTTGTTATATAAGGTATTCAGATATTTTGAAAACTTTTTCATTCGTTTTAACCGGAAAAGGGACTGCTACGGGGATAAAAATTGGAAAATTCGTAGGTAAGATGCCGTTGGATTTTTCTGTGTGCTGTTTCACAACTGCGCATGCACTAATCGTTCACATTATCTTAAAAATTAGGTTTGCAAACACTTTTTGGAGGTCGTAATTAGTTAGTCTAATTGTTATCGTACTTGACTCACTGTCGTTAGGTTTTGCTTTTAATTTCCGCTCGAGTATTTTTCGTTTTTAATACAAGAAGTGAACTGTTTAGTAAAAACATAATATTCATATGAATATGTCTCAGTTTCCTTCCCTTTTTGGTTCCTCATTATTTAAAAGGAATGTAACCTTATGTTTAACACCGGGCAACGCCGGGTACATCTTCTAGTATATATATAAAAGTTAGAGAGAGAGTGATTTCACCTTGCGTTTACTTTGGACAGCCTCGTAACGCTCGCTTCCCGTATTCTGTTTGTTTCTACATAAACATATACAAAATACCTCACTTCATAGTTTTATATATATTCAATTGCAAAGATTTTATCTTTTTACTTATAGGATCGTATTGATTGAAAATAGCTGGCAACTTACTATATATGGTTTTTTATGAATAAATAAATAGGACTTATACGAGCCATATTTGTTTTAGCTATGCACAGATTGGTTCGATTCAAAAAGCTACTTTATTTTTAATATCAGAAATAGCTTATTTGGCACCGTCATCTCATCTATAGAAGTCAAAACTATCTATCTCTATATATAGCATGCGCATGTGTTATATACTTTTATATGAAGGTTTCAATGTTAAATTAATTAACTGATCATTATAAATTTTCGAAAATAAATGTAAATCATAAATTTGGGGTGTCTGGTCTATATTTAGTTTTCATATAACGTAGACAAATGATGTGAGAGCGTTTCTAAATATCCTCCAAATCTCAACTTTATTTTTAAGGTTTTGTATAACGTTTGCACATCTTCTAATTTCAAAACACAAACTTATATATCAATGAAAATGAGAATGTGTTTGAGGACGCTTCTACACCTATATACTCAACAATTTTGTATCTACAGACTTGAAATTTGGTATATAAAGTATTCAGATATGTGGGAAATTTTGTAATTTGTTTTTTTTTTTCGGCAAATAGGGATGCTAAAATTTCACACTTTAAAAATTAGTGTGTGAGAGTTATCGAATTTTTATCTATTTGTCAACTGTTTCAGAAATGTGCATGACAGATTACTTATGCTAAGAATAAGTAGGTTTGAAAACACGATTTAAAAATCGTGTCGATCCTGCTTAATGATAATCATATTTGACCTATTGTCTTTACGTTTTAGTTTCGATCACAGTTGGAGTATTTTTTTTTTACTTACAAGAAGTAAACTGTTTAGAAAAGGCATAATACTCACATACACATGTCTCAGTGGCTTTCGTTTTTTTTTCTACATTTTTAAAGGAATTTAGCGTTACGTTTAATACTACTTTATTTCTCTTTATAGTAAATAAGAAATCTACATTAATTAAAATATAATATTTATTCGTATTTTACGACCGGGCTACGCCAGAAAGCCTGGTAGTGCTTAATATTGGCATTAATTTTAATTTATAGTAAGTAGACGCCAAATAAACAAGATTCCCTTTATTTCAATTTCTTCTTGAGACTCCTGCAGTTAACATCGAATATATTAGATATATTTAGAATATGTATTGTTTGGATTATTCGGAATTCTGTTTTCATTTTTTGGAGTTATTTGCATAACGTTTCAGGTGTATTTTGTACGATGGGGAATCTGCACGGAATTTCAAATAAGGCCCGGGCATGGCATGCTCTTGTTCCGTCAGCCATGACGTGGAAAAGGCTTAATAAATTCACGGTTTATTATTTTCGCAGTCATTAATGAATTAATTAAGTTTTTCTCCCGATACGGGTATTGAACCTTCAACCGTTTGAGGATTGTAACTTACAACTGGATTTTACTTATTATATACGTTACACCAAGTGTCCTTACAGGCAATTCTAGTCTGGATTTTGGTAGCATTACATTCATTCTGCTTTTAAATGTACAATCGCACTTCTTATCACAATGAAAAAAGATTATTACTAGACAAGCAGAGAATAATTACGTTGAATGAGGATTATATTCCACAATCCAATAATAATTCATTTTTAATCAAATCCATTGATTGTTTGCTGTAGTCAGAGACCCACCGCGGTGCATTAGGAACAAACGTCACTTACTTCTTCGTAGTGATTAAGCGCATAATACATTGTAGTCTATATTGCACTGTACAGAACCTGGTGTTAGTTTTATAAAATTACTAGCAGGGATACCCGATGTTGTCCGAGATTGAATGATGATCAACGAATTTTTCACACTTCCATATTTTTATTGTCATTGAAATCGGTGGAATCGCCCATTTTTCAATCAAATCGACGTATTGCATGCTCTGGTCGGGGACTCATCGCGAAGCACCGGGAGGCAGCTTCACATCCATGCCGCAATAGTATAGTCCTCAATAGATCGTAGTCGTCACTACACTTTATAAAACGTACTGTTGATTTTATAAATTTATTTTTATATGGAATGGCTTGAATTAAACTTTAAAATGCAAAAGACACGTATTGTGCTTCAATTGCGCTTACACAGAAACATCCATTTCATAACTTATTGTTGATTTTATATACCTGATCTTTCTGTTTGTGCGGTGAATTCCATTTGCCTCATGTGACTCCACTGTATAAAACCCATTTGAGATCCTTGATACCTCGTCTATCATTGTATATGGTCAGTTTAATATGATAGTAAACCATACAGGAGACCATTTCTGAACAGATACACACAGACTTTGAGATTTATTGTATAGATGTATATATAACAGCTTAAATTAAAGTTTAAAACAATGGTATCATGATTTAATCTTGCTCTTAACAGAAACATTCATTTTGAATATGTTCCGGTCTTATCAAAGAACCTACTGTTAATTTCATATACTGGTCGCTTCGTGCGGTAATAAAACTTACTAAATGCCCTTGTCATGTTAGGCTATATAAGGATGTTAACTTTGATCAAAATCGAATTGTTTCTCCTTTAATCTAATTTTTCTTTTGATTAACGATGTTCGTTACTCATCGAAGGCATTCCGATACAATAACTATCCAAAAACACTCTCAGATACTTAAGGTACATCTGTGTGAAATTTCAGAAAATATCGGCTTAGCGGTAGTAGTAGTAGTAGTAGTAGTAGTAGTAGTAGTAGTAGTAGTATTTTTGCTGTAAAATGTAATGTTCTTTGGTAATCCAAAAACATTACCTTATCTCTTATCTTATGTGTCGGGCTCCTTGCTCAGATAAATGTGACTCTCTCTCTCTCTCTCTCGCTCTCTCCCCTTATCTCTCTCCTCTCTCTCTCTCTCTCTCTCTCTCTCTCTCTCTCTCTTCAATTTTCATCAGCTGCCTCAGATCTTCAGAATCACAGTTGATATCATGTGCAATTTGCTGGATTACATGGTAGTCCTATACTCGTGCGTCTATGTTGTGGTGTCTACAGCAATACACTTCTCATCAGCTCTTGCTTGCTCCCCTTTGCAGTGACCGGTAAATCCTAGACGTTGCTCCGTAATGGTAGTAGACGTAGCAGATAGGTTGCCATAAAGTTGCTGCTTTATGGGATGATCTTGCCAAGATATATTTAAGACTGTTCGTAGTATACGGGTGTACGTGCTGTCTAGCTTTCTTTCCAATCTTTTAGTGAGTGTCCAGGTTGTAGTACTGTAATTACGGACAGACTCCATCACTGCTCTGAAGAACTTCCTTTTCAGTTGTCAGTTAGCCTTGAAGTCCATACTGATCGCAGCTTATCCAATATAGCCCGTACCTTTGAGATGCGAATTTCAATATCTCTCTCCGTGGAACCTATGTTGCTGCAAACTCTGACATCATTCAGTACAGTTCTATCTAGAGCTTTGTATCTCCCCCTCCGCATTGCAAGTCATAAAATTTGTCTATTACCTAAATGCATTCATCGTAGTCGCTTACTCTCATGTAGTTTAGTTTCTCATGAAATTTCACAAATATTTTTCATTGTACTGGCGGTTAAAGTAAAGAATAACATTGATATTCACAGGGCTTGTACTCGTACCATTTAATAGACAGGTATATCTTAGTAGTGATAATACAAATAATGTCTGAGACCCAACAAGTTACGAGTACTTATATTAACATCAATGTTAGTGCTACTTCGGAATTTAAATCAGACTAAACCGATTGTTTCCAAATGATATTTTCTGAACAAAAGCTAATGAAAATTAGTCGTTTTCAAACACTAAAAATTAAAAAGGATTTACCTAAATTCATTTTTCTTTGGGAAAGAGATTTGTTTTGCACGAAGGGACATAATAACATTACGTGTTTAGGTCGGACTATTCTTCTTATATTTAGTGTTATTTGTGCGACGTTTCAGTCGGTTTAGCTTCCAACCTTCGTAAGTTACGTTGATCGCCATTTTGGAATAGAAAGGAGAAAGCGACTGGTTTCGTAGATAGTTTCGTATACTTGAAGCTGTTTTTTTGTTGTTTTTTTGTTTTTTTTGCCTTGTTTTTAATATAAATTTAATTTTGTGTTCTTAACTTTTCTTTCGTTGTTGTGTCCGTATCCAATGGTATTATATATTATTATTTTTTTAAATTTTATAAGATGAAGCTTCATAATTTGTGCATTGAAAATTGTGTGAAAATAATTTGGTTGAGAAGGGAAAGTAACTGTAATAAAGTTTGATGGGACAATGAAGCCTAATCTCGAAGGATTTCCAAAAAGATTAATAAATAAAATAATATATAATAAACGTTTATTTGTTTCGATGGTAGATGAACTTTTGGTTCTTATGTAGTATAAAGATCGTGATATTGTGGGAATGTTTCGAGGTTGTTTACATAAGACGCTGAACGATGGCCAAACGCTGAATGAATGAATTCACAGCAATCAACGTCACTTAAGAAAACATTTATTTTATATTACTTTTTTTCTCATCATTGTTATTGTTGTTATTGGATCATGAGTGTTATTTTGAACGTTTCGATCTGTGTAGCCTCCCACCTTCGTCAGACATCTTGGAAAAGAAAGAAGAAAAATTACTGGCTCCATAAATAGCTCGTATTCTTGGAGTTGTGTTTATTTTCTCGGCCATGGTTTTATAAAAAATTGGTTGGTAAGGGGAAGTAACTGTAACAAAATTTGTCAACCAAATTTTGTTAAAACATACGAAAAACGAATAATGCAAACAATCTGCTCTCACCTCAAAAATTGAGAAATATAAAACATTACTTGTTATCATTAGTTTATCATAAATAAAAACTAAATATTATCTTAATTTTAGCAAAAGACATCATAAAAACAAAAAAATATTTCTTTGCTATCAGTTGAAATAGATACCTATTCATGAAACATATTTTACAATGCGTGTTTTTTTTGTTTGGTTGGTTTTTGTTTTCATAATTAGAATTTTAATTTTCTTGAAGTTTTGTATAAATTGTTCAATAATTATTGCATTTTGTTTGTCGCAACAAAAATAAGGTTTTTACTTTTGAATTAACTTTCCGTTTAAATATCTTCGTAATAACAGAAATAAAATTTTTAATTGAAAAATATTGGCCAGCGTTTGGCCAATTCATTCGCCCGAATATCTTAGTAATAGTAGAAATACTGTTTTTTATAGTTTGTTCTGAAAAAAATATCACGAAACTTTCGTTCATCACTGTCCAGCGTTTGGCGTAAACTGCCCGGAAAATTCTGAGGATGACAGTATTCTATCACTATTTCTGAAATTCAATAAATATAACATATAAAACATATTAACTTTATATTAAATAACATGAACGAATTAATAAAGGTATATTGGTTTAGCTGACCCATAAATGTGTCTACTTTAAAACGATATTTTTTCGAAACACATAAACATCTTTGTTACTTGTCACTAAAATAATGCAGCAACTACGGGTGTGTCTCTTTATTTGCAGATTAGATAATTGCACACAGAAGTTTTGCTATTAATTTACTAATTATTTCATAGTAATTTGAAGTAACAAATATGCAAAGACTAAGACGATATTTTAGGATCATTAATTTTAAGTCCCCCTCCTTATATTCATAACGTAATTAGAACTTCTATTCCCCTTCCTTCCTTTGTTCCCCCATTTATCTTTATCGAACTGCTTGCTTAATCGAAATCTATGTTTCTTCGGCTTACAAATGTATTAAGCAATTCAAAAATAGAAGGAAATAAAAATGAAACTATAAAATCTCCGAACAACATCAAGTAAGTGGAGCATGTTATTTATAATATTAAAAAATATTCTTATAATGACATTATAAAAATAATCCAATATCTGCGAACAGTGATGAAAATAGCGCTTGTACGTGTAGTTAACTGCAATTTGGGTTTATTTGTAGCAACAACATGATCACTAGGAAGCAGATTATATACAGCAAATCTCATTAAAAGCTGTCTCATCTAATAAGGTCGATTATTCCTGAAATTGCTCAAATCGATAATTAAAATATTCTTTAAAAATTTACATCAACTTTTTA
Organism: Euprymna scolopes; assembly: GCF_053919585.1. Taxonomy (NCBI): domain Eukaryota; kingdom Metazoa; phylum Mollusca; class Cephalopoda; order Sepiida; family Sepiolidae; genus Euprymna; species Euprymna scolopes. Next base: position 56,579,522 of record NC_136513.1, read on the forward strand.
CACTAATTGTCATCTCACGTATATAAAATGTGATGAATAAAACTCGTAAAACTTTTATCGATTTCTATGACAAATCTCGTTCTCAAACTTCACGACATACATTTTTATTTTTCATCAACTGATACATTATATTGACATTAACTGCTTTTTTGGTTGTATTTCTGTCTTCTGTGATGCTTTCTTATAAGTGCGTATTTGTTTGTGATGTTGCCGGACTGATGAAAACTTCGTATACAATTAAGTTCTTTACTGCGTCGATAAAATACTAAGTCAGGAAAAAGGTGTGGTACAAGGTGCCTTCAATAAGTTCTTTTTTTTTTCGTATGAGCACTTTTATTGATAGTACACATATGAAACTCTAGTCCCATTCGAAGTAATCCCCTCTATGTGAAATGCACTTGTACTTTTCCAACAACATTTGGAAGGCGCTATGGAATTCATCTTATGTGAGCGTGTCAATGATACTCGTCATAGTCTCTTTCGTCTCGATTGTTTCATAACGACAGCTTATCACTTTTCTTTGAGCTTAGGAAATATCTAAAAGTTAAAGGACTCTAGGCGGAGTGTGCATCTTGTTTGATGTCCATTCCTGTACATCCTTTGATGCCAACGCATTTCTTTCTCATCTTCTCTGAGCTCCCTTGAAATAAATTTCGCGCAAATCTTTCGCTTCTTCAGTTCTTTGCGAATAATTGTGCGCACAGTTCTCACTTTTTGGTCCCCCAACAAAATTCACACTTGTCCGTTCGTTTGTTCGCATTTTCATCAATAATAAAACATTAAACATGATATGAGTAAACGCATTTTCCGGGAAAACTCCGAATTTTCCGGGGAAACTCCGGTTGCCCTCCTAGGGGGTCCTTTCGGGTTAAAATGGCTAAAATTGACACTTTCGTGCTTATTAAAAAAATTGGTGCCCTGGATTTTTATAAAACTTTCTGATAAGTTGTAACTAACTGATTTCTATATAATTTTGTTTGTCTATACTTTGCGATAAGTCTTGAGTGTTCTCCAGGGACTCTTTTAGGGCTAATAAAACACTCCATTTTTGGGACTATTTTATCATATTTGTCCAAAAAAGTGTGTGTATGTCTATTTATCAGTTTTGAATGGTGCTGAACTCAAATTGAAATATGTTAAGGCTCTGGGGCACTTTGGGGGATGCAACTGATAGACTTAGTCACTTCTTTTTTTTTTCGCATGGTGCAGAACTCAAATTTACATATGTTAAGGCCTAAAACTGCACCGTTTATTCATTTTCACCCGGATTTTAGTATCCTAGAGAGTCTGGAGCTAAATAGGGGGTGCAAATGCTGAACTTAGTCATTTTTTGTATGCCACGTTCACTGTGCACTCACACAGGACCATGCATGCTTCACTTGTTATCTATAGACACACGATAGTCCTTATTCATGAAATTCTTTATTTGGCCAATCAACTCTAGTTTTCTGAATCCATTACCCTTCCCACACCTCCCATAATACCTCTTAGATACTCTTCCTTCCTTGAATCTTTTATTCCACTTAAAAACTTATGACGAATGCAAAATGGTTCAAATCTGTCTGAATCATTCCCTACGTTTTTCTGGCATTTTTACCAAGTTTATAACATAATTTCATTGCATATCGTTCTTCTTAAGTGTCCCTACTTCCAGAAAGAATTTTGAAAATTCACCTACTGTAATAATCAGGCATTAGTAGAGCATTTCAATGAGTTCTGTAGCTGTTTATTTGAACAGGAAATCATTAAAATTGGTCAGTCATTTCATAAGATCTACATCAATAACATATTAAATTTTCAATAGTCTACGACAATTTTAATGTCTGTACAAAAAATATGGGTCTTATTTAAGACTCCTCCTAGTTCTTTAGCTAAAATGTACGTTTTCGTGATTCAAAAAATTGTTTTACTTTATCAACATAAGCATTTTATTGGCATTATCTTTTACGTTTTCTCGCTGGTAAATAATTTAAATAGTATGTATCCAAATCAATTTGGTTCATCTGACCTACATCTTTGTATTAATTTCCAAACGATGGTTGCATTTTCTAGTAACATACGCGTATTTATTTTATACTGGCTGTCATCGCCTTCTGAAATGTAATAAATAACATTTATGCATATTATATTCATTTAACTGATCAATATCTACCGAGAAGACGTAAAGCTATATCTGGAGTTCAATTAGAAATTTCATTTCCGAACATTATGCAAATTGCGTAGAATTATATACAATATGTTATAGAAAGTGTCTGCATATTAAACAGATAATACACATATTAATCTCATGGGAAAAGTGGTTTCACTCAGTTCTCTTAATCTCTCCTTCCTCTTTTTCACTCTGTCTGTCTGTTTCCAGTCTCGCTCTCCTTCCCTTCCCTCCCCCTCTCTCTCTCACTCTCTCTTTCTATATATATATATATTTCTCTCGCTCTCTCTCCTCTCTCTCTCTCTCTCTCTCTCTCTCTATATATATATATATATATATATATATATATATATATATATGTGTGTGTATATGTATATATATATACATATATATATATATATATATATATATATATATATATATATATATATATATATATATATATTAGCATTTCAGCCGGGCCTTGCCCGAGTGTTTGGATGTGTGCGTTGAGCAAAAAAAAAAAAAAAAAGTGGTAGTAGAAAGGCAGGCTCGAACACGTACCGCGAATGAGGAAAAGAATGAGAACAAAACTTACGTCTTGCTGTTAAGATCACCGCCAAATCGGAAGTGACATGACGTAGGTTTTAATTAAGGCTAGACAATCGAAAGGAGATGATGACTTTCAAAAATATCGGCGAAAAAAGCGACCCCCCCCCTGTAGAAAAGTGCCGAGTTAACGGTGAAGATATTAATGTTTTTAGCCAATTATTCGATATGTGTTGTCTGAAAAGTCGAACTTTAAAACGATACTGATTTTGTAAAAAGCCGTCGCCTCTGTCGAAAGTATAGGCAGACATGCAAACATACATACAATTATATATTGGTAACTAAAAATTTTCGACCCAAACCGATTAAAAATCTTGCCCTATCTCTGAATACCCTGCATGTAAAATTTCGAATGTTTAGACCAGAAATTGTTGGGATATTTTGGTAGAGACCGCAAAGGTCAATTTTTTTTAATGTTGATCTATTGTTTTGGGCTCACATCAAATTATTAAGTTAGATCATTGTCCAAGGAACCTATATGTAAAATTTCAAGTGTTTGGACCCAAAATTGTGGGAGGAGTTTGGTAGAGTTGTCAAATGTCAAATCATTGAACTTTGACCCACTAATAGCCACATTTCTGGCCGAAAACGATTGGACAGATTTTCCCAAATCTCAGTACCCTGTATATCAAATTGCGAGTCTGTAGACTAAAAACATACAACAAAGTTATTGCGTAGGGAAATGCACACACACAGACACGCAAACACACAGACACACACACAGAAACACACAGACACGTTCACTTTTATAGATAAACTAGCATTGGTGGCCGCCGTTGCCCGGGTTTTTGGAGGTGTGTGCTGAGCAAAAAAAAAAAAAAACAAAAGAAAAAGTCAATTTTTTTATTTGACCCCTATTATGACCCCTTATCACTTATTGTTTTGGGCTTAAATCAAGTTATTAAGTTAGAACCATGTCCAAGGAACCTATATCTAAAATTTCAAGTGTTTAGACCCAAAATTGTATATCAAATTGCGAGTCTGTAGACTAAAAATTGAGAGTTATTGCGTAGGGAAATGTACACACACAAACACAAACAGACACACAGATACACAGAAATGTTCACTTTTATAGATAGATAGATAGAGAGAGAGAGGGAGAGAGAGAGAGAAAGAGATAGATGGATTAAACAAAAATATATACGTATACATAAATATATATGGAAACAATTTTATGTTTACTGTAAACTTTTTACGCAAATATTATGCAAGTATAAATCATGGAGAGTATCTGCATGAATATAATTACACGTAATAGTTAACTAAAGATAGTTAACATAAGAAAACCGAAAAACTTTATAGGGAATTAATTTAACGTTTAAAAGAATATGCAAATTAGCTTGATATTTTGTTAGCGAATGCAATCCCACAGCCCACATATAAGAAAATTGTATTTTCTTTTTAAATAAATAGAAAAGAGGGTTTTTAATATGAATATCAATACACACAAAAGAAAAACGAATTCATAGGAGAGTATATATATATATATATATATATATATATATATATATATATACATGGTGACACTCCCCCCCAAAAAAAAAAACAAAAGCTAAATGGAGGCTATCTAGAACATATGCTGTAGAACGGAGAAAAAAAAGGCCAAAGACCCGAGTGTTTTGACGTGATGTTTTGAATATAATAAACTAGTTATGACCAAAGTTTAATTTCATTCAGACAAAACACTAAGAAACGGGGCGTTTTTAGGGTCACCCTGTATATAAGCAGAACCAGTGTTCCTGTGGAAGTATGACTCAAAGGCAGAAGAGAAATGAATTTGCATAGCCGGTTGATTAGATTTTTGCTAGTGACTATTTTTACTCACCTTCACCCCGTAACAAGGCATATCGCCACTTGGACGTAAGGGGATTATAATTGGGACCATGCCTAAGAAAGATTAACAAGATGTTGGTTTACGTTACATTAGTACTTCTGCACATCAGTACAGTCAGGGAATCAGGTAGCAGGAAGGGAATTCCAAAGTCTAGCTCTTCGGGGAAAGAAACTATTAATTTAGAAAGCTTTCTGGCATTTAGGGGCATCAACAATGAAAATGTGTGATTTTGTTGCTTAGCGGGTTTGTCAGGGAATATGTACTTCGAGGGATAACAAGTGTAACGAGTTCATCAGAGCACATATCATTATAATATTTGTAAAACAGAAACACGTATGCAACATTGCGGTGATATGACAATGGTCGGAGTTTAGTTGATAAAGTGGGATCTATTGGAGACAATTTTTAAACCCTATTCAAGAGGCAGAGACTAGTGGAAGGTGAGCCAGCTCAGATGTGGAAGCAATATTCCATGCATAGGCGAATGGTGGCCTTGTAGAGGTACAGGATACTCTCAGGTGAGTATTTTTCTAACACGATGGAGGGAGCCCACGTTCCTTGATGCAGCCTTCACAATATCTTTTATGTATTGTTGCTAGTTCATATTTTCTGTAAATGTGAAAGATGAGTTTGAAGGAAGAATTCTCAGGAATGTGTCATTTCTCATACCTATCGGTGGCTGGAAAGTCGATTTCTAATTGTTATAAAGAACAACTTAGTCTCACTAGCATTAAATGTTACCATCATTTACTGTCCCATTCAACTATAGTTTGGAGGTAATTTTCTTAGGAGTCAGACTTTGCTTAGATTTGTGTATATCTGTTCTTCCTTTGTGCATCTTATAGGGCGTTGTTATCATAAGTAAATATGCCCATCTCGAACAATATTATTAGGGAGGTCGTTAATGAATATCAGGAATGATAATAATGACAACGATTAACCCTTGAGGCACTCCCGCATTAATGAACGTCCATCAATGACAGCCGGGATAATCATATTGTCTAAGAAAGATGTAATTATATTTAGTATCCGTTCAGTTATACCGTATGATTTTATTTACATTAGCAGTCCTTCATGCCAGACTTTGTCAATGGATTAGGATATATCAAGGGCTGCAGCTCTGGCTTCGCCCGCCTTACCAAGTGCATGAGATGACTATCAAAATATCTGCAGTAGATGGCATTGTCTAAATCCATGCTCTTGATTGATTAAGTGCTCAAAGATTTTAGTGAAATGGGGGGGGGGGCTGAAAGGGCAATAATTGAGAAGTTCACTATTTTCACCAGCATTCTTGTACACTGATACCACAGAGGCCATCTTTCAGCCATTAAGGAAGCAGGATTCAGCAAGGTATTTGTTGTAAAGTTTGGAAATTACGGGGGTTAGCTCAGCTGGGATTTCTTAATTAGTATGATAGGGAGATCAGACCTACATGCAAACACTTAATAAGTAGATTGTCCTTAATCCGCGGAGTTTCGAAGAAATACTTTCCTTCTTATCAGAGGGTAGGAATTAGCAAAATGCGGGATCGGATTTTGCATACAAAAGTATTTGATTAAACTGCAAGTAAGTCAAAGATCTTACTTGATAACGAAAAGTGAAGCAGAGGGAATATGGTGAAGAATAAGGTGATTTCACGTGAATGGATAGTCAAATGAAAGGTAAGGTATCCAATGACGGTAAAATCCAAAAACGTAAGTCCAAGAAAGTTAATTTAATTTTCCATTTGAACAAGTAAAATACAAGGAAATCGCGTAATTGGAAGATAGGCCAAAAATAATCCAAAAGGCCGAAATCCGTGGAATAATTCACAAATATGTACAAGGAAAAGGGGAAAAAAATTTCAATAATAATGAAAGAAAAATAAGATATGTTTTTAACACGGCTGACGAGAACAAAGTGTAATTAAAAAATCCGATCCCGCATTTTGCTAATTCCTACCCTCTGATGAGAAGGACAGTATTTCTTCGAAACTCCGCTGATTAAGGACTATCCACTTACTAAGTGTTTCCTTTTAAGATTAAATATGTTTTTAACTCTTTTTCAAAGTGTATTTTAACATATTTTATTAACTATTTGGTCTTATATATATATATATGTGTGTGTGTGTGTGTGTGTGTATGTGTGAGTGTGCGTGTGTGTGTGTGTGCGTGTGCGTGTGTGTTTTAACTTCCGTCCAATCGCTTCAATGTCGCATCCGTGTTCCTCTTTTACATATGCTTTAATGAAATGTGCTCTAATGAAACATAGCACTTTTGCTTCATCGACGTAGGTACCTGCGACTAAATTGACCAGTAGCAAAATCACTCCTTTTCACGGTTCAGATCTTGAGATGCCAGAAAGCATTTTAATCTAATAGTTTTTTTTTTCCTGGGATTGCTAGATTTGGGAATTCCTTTCCTGTTTTCCGATGACCTGGCTATATTAATCTGCAGATTTTAATGTAATATGAATAGACATCTTGCTGCCTAACTCTTAACAGTCCTCTGTTAGACACGATCCGAAATAGAGCTTTCTACGTTCCAAGTGACAATATGCCTTTAGAGTAGAAAATGGGGTGAAAAAGATGTTTATTTGTTATAGCTGGAAAATACAATGTAGGAACTCATCGTTCATGATGTCATATTCACACATGACTTCCTCCCCCAATGTTTTTTAACAAATGATTTTTTGTTAAATGCACAGTAAAATGATTAAATGGAACTGTTGTATTTTGCCAGTTTTAGAAATTCAACGTCAACATCGAAAACCAAAGAAAAAGAAGCATTACCATTTTTGACCAGGATTAAATCACTGACTAAATATAATCCCCGGAGACATTAAACAATCATAGCTACCCGCACAGGTAAACCCTATTGATCAAATGAAGTTTTCTTATTTTATTGTCTTTCAATTTTTACTGTTTTTGAATGAGGTATAAATCTCACTAAACCAATGTCAGTTCTCTTTTGTCATTGGCATTTTAGTTGAGCCGACGCTGTCAGTTTTGAACAGACAATTCTTAATTTTGACTTGATACGTTGTGTAAATTTTGAATCAAAGATATGAAGCTTGCCTTAGTAATTGATTTGACTTCTTTATTTAAACGTTAATCCCCCACAGCAGCCCAAGCGTATTTGACATGAGCAGCAAGTTTTAAGTTGGTGTATATTAGAGGTTCACTTCTTAATTCTATTTGAATTTGTTACAGAGTGAATTATTATACTAAGGAGTAACCATTTACCAAGACAGACATTCCCCTCAAGGATAAGGGTTTATGAGTATCCGGTAGCAATGAAACAACACCATTATGATCGATAATGGTGAAAATTGTGTAGAAATTTGTTTATTTTTATGGTAAGTGCTCGATTAACAAGGTTTCTTTCCTAAAACATCCTGTCGGTGAAACAAGGTACCGCTAATCTGCCTCTCAATGTGGTCGTCTTTTAGTCTATCGTGAACAAGTAGTTGTTTCGTCGTTTACTATGAGTTTATGAAAAGAGTTGTTGTATTTAAAATATAATAAAATATGTTCTATTTGAAATATAATAGAATGTGGAAACTATCCCAAACCAAATGACAATAACCAACTACTGTATTAGCAGGGGGTATATATGCATACTTGCGTCTTTTAGTTGTTAGATTGTATGAGAGTGTATGTAAGTGCATATATAAATCTATGATCCTCTAGCGTTGTTATCGTCTAATCTAGAGTTCTTTGTGCTTGTACATTAAACTATAGTTCATTACAGGACAAAAATATATATAAATACCTTTACAACACAAAGTACAGAGAGCACTTATTTGGGGTGTCAACATCTGGTCAATCGGGAGCATATCTAATTCATCTTTGGTCTTGTTTGACGGAAAGCTACAATAGAAATTCCTCCCAAATATGACTTTCGGCAACTTTTTATTGCAGTTTTTTCCGCTTTTAGAAACTATCCATTCTGATTCTGACTATCGCCATTTCTGTCCACCTCTATTTGGAGCCATCACGATCTGAAGACCGTCTCCATCCCTATCTCGACTCCAATTGATTCAATTTTTACGTGTATCAAAAATACTATCTCCTACTCTCAATGACGTCATTAGTTTACGTTACTTAGATGACCACCTGGTCATTTTACATGTCAGTATTCTAAGTTGTCAACTAAATTGGTCTGATAATATTTTTAAGTTAGCATTCCTAAATTAATGAAAATAAATATTTTTCTTAATATTTTGATTATTCTAAAACATATTTTAGCTGACAAAACTTATTGGATTGAATAATCATAATAATTGTCGATCAGCACACATTTCGGCATTGCCCGGCCAATATCTAACACAACTTGGACTCATATGATACTCAAATTGAGCAAACATGACAGAATTCACATGACAACTTTAACGAACATGACACTGAAGTTGGTTTTACGTGATACTAAACTTAAACTGAAATGAACTTTACCTGTACCTAACATGAAACAGCACTTAAAATAACACGACACTGTGCTTGAACTAATTGAACTTTGACCCATGTAACACGAAACTTGGACTCACATTATACTGGACTAACATAAGACTAAGGTTAAAACAAAAGGAGAGATATAGCATATTGTAAAACTAAAAGGAACCTAGGTCAATACATAAAACAAATGTAATTATCTTCCCTCTGCACACACAAATCATCGAATGGTTGTCCGCCAAATATCTTTGTAAGGAATGTAGAGATAAACGATAATGGGCAATACAATCGTCCAGACTTCGTCTAAAAATGCTAAAAATACTGAAATATTGACGAGATTTATGCGACTAAACTTCTAAGAAAAATTATTGTCCGCCAAGAACGAGAAATCACTAAAAAAACGACTATTTTGAAAACAGCAGCGTGTAGCATTTATTCATTATATATATATATATATATATATATATATATATAAACTTGAATATCTGTGTGTGTGTGTGTGTATGTGTGTGTGTGTGTGTGTGTGTGTGGTCACGAATAGGCTTCTATATGGTTGACTATTTTAAAAAACTGATTACATATAACGATAGAAGATGTAGCGAGACACAGGAATGGGTATGTTTGATCCTGAAGAACGGTGGTTCATTAAAATTGTGGGGTCTGCCACTACGTCTGGCCTCCATAGAATGGAAATAGGCACAAACTTTAATAAAGACTTTTCATATCTATCTGCGTAAGTATACTTTGATAATTTTGTTTCAGTTTGAAGAAATATGGTATAATAAAATTATGGGTCGTTCGCGCCTGACCTTTATAGAATGGAAATATGTCACAAAGTTTAAGAAGGTTTTTTTAATATAGATCCACAGAATATTGTGATAAGTGTTTCAGTGCGAACAGGTATGATATAATAAATTATGGGATTTATTTATTTTATTTTTACTTTCATCATATTTTGCTTTGGTTTTAATACCCCCGTATTCGAAGCTATCTCTTTACAACCCTTCCTTTTCGTAACCTATAATACTTTCATAAATCAGAGTCAATTTTCTGTAGGCTGTTTTTGAACCCAGTCAACGACGGGTACTTTTGCTAGTGTATATATATATATATATATATATATATATATATATATATATATATATATATATAGGTTTGGTGATCGAAGTTGGATTCTGTAGCATTTATTCTGATAGTATATACTATCTTTTCTATACTCAGATTATAATAGAAAGGTATTCATAGACTGAGGCATATTGTCTCATACCAAAGCACGGCTTTGTGAAAGCTGGATGACTCCTCATTGAAGACGGCCTTATGTCTAACTCTTTTCTTGTAAGGAGACAAGTAAATATGAGGTGCCATTCCGGACCTCTTTTGTACAGGCATTTAAAATTGCCATAGACTCTTGAAAATTCAATAGGTTATTGCTAAGCGTCTTATGAGATGACTAACTAAGTTTTTTATGATTTCAAGTTCAAATGAACAGCTACAGTACGTATTGGAATACACCCTATCACAGCCTGATTGTCACAGCTGGTGAATTTCATAAATGCAATTTGGACATGAAGACACATTAGAAGGATAGTATGCAACAAAATTCTATTTTAAACTTGGAAAAATGCAACAGAAACGTATAAACAGCTTTAGAGTAATTTTGGACTTGCGTGAGGTAAACATCGGTTTTGGAATGGCATAAGAGATTCAAAGAAGGCAGGGAGTCTGTGAAGGATGATGAGATGTGTGGGAGGAGTAAGGAAGTGAAAACACCAGAATTGATTGGCCAGATAAATAATTTCATGGATAAGGACCGTCGTGTGTCTATAGAGACAATACGTGCACAGTTTGATGTCAGTGTGGGATCTCTACATATGACTATCTGCGATGAATTGAATATGCGGAAGCTTTGCGCCAATGCAGCACTCCACAACTCAATGGAGCTTTCCAGAAGTTGTTGAATGGTGAAACAAGTGCATTGCAGCCGGAGGAGATTACTTTGATAGTGGATTAGAGTTTCATGTATTTACTATCAATAAATGTAGCCATACAAAAAAATCTTGAAACATATTGAAGGTACCTCGTAGATAATCTTTTCCACGATAGTTGGTGTCTTGTTTCTATTTTGTTTTTAACTTAGGGAACACCAAATGAGTTTCACGGATGATGAAAAGAAGCGGAGTGAACAGTATATCTATGGAGATTTCCTGTCATTCAAACTCCAGGTAACACCATTTGTATTTACCAGTGAGAGGCAGCTGTCTTATTACTGTACAGCATTTTTCTCGCTTTGCGACTGATTGAATTCGGTATATAACTTATAGTTTGATTATCCAGCAATTTGGAATACTCTCGCAAAGAAAGATCAGCTTCGGAACATTCCTAAAGAGGATTACTCTACAATGGATCGTTCCAGAGATTTGATGGATTCGGTTGTTTATTTAGGTCTATTGTCTATTCCATTACGATATTGGAAAACATAAAATGATGGGAAAGGTATTGTGAATATTGTCATTCTTTAAGAAGGAGGCCTATATCTAGGATGAATCCATGCATAAAACCGAGACGTTGAGCGATAAGAATGCTACTTTAAATTTCTACGCCATAGATTGGCCGAGGGAATATTATGTTTTCCGGCCGTCATAGCTTGGAACAAGAAGTATTATCACGGTGAATGTTTTCGTATTTCTGTTGTAACTACAACTGGAACGTATTCCTATTCTTCTATGTTTTTATTTGGTTTAATTAATCATTCTCTGTACATCTGTATATTCCCACTGTAATGTCTTTTTCAGAAATAACTTATGTTATATTTATCCATTTGTTGTTTCGTGTCCCCAAAGTTCTCTCGCTTTAAAAGTGTCTTAAGATATAATCCTGTGTTCTCTTTTTTTCTGATGTGTCATGTTATACAATAGACATTAGTAACAACTGTTTAAAATAAATATAATAAATGAATAAGAAATGAATCCTGCAATTCTATTAATAACAAAACATTACAAATCAGGAAATTTTATAAGTATTGCTTCTATGTAAACACACTCATATATATATATATATATATATATATATATATATATATATATATATATATATATATATAAATTTAAAGGAGATTAGAATAATAGTCTAAAGAGCTAAGTGTATTTTAATGTAATACTGAAATTACTAGTTTAATTAAAATACAGGAAATGCTCGTTGTAATTTAGATATATAATAAGCTCGATAGTTAAATGTCCTAGAGCTAATTCAATATTAAGTAATGTGATTTATAATTTAAAAATTTTTTAAAATTTTAAAATTTAAAAATCAAAATTTAATTAAATTAAAAATCAGTTTCATAAGAAGGAACAACAACAAAGTCAATTATACTTCATGTATACCACAAATAAAAAGCACGGATTTCCGAAACGATCGTACAGATAATTGACTTTGTTGTTGTTCCTTCTTATGAAACTGATTTTTAATTTAATTAAATTTTGATTTTTAAATTTTAAAAATTTTTTAAATTTTTAAAATTTAAATCACATTACTTAATATATATATATATATATATATATATATATATATATATATATATATATATATATATATATATATACCAGCATTTCAGCCCGGCGTTGCCCGGGCGTTTAGAGGTGTATGTTGAGCAAAAAAAAAAATGGTAGTAGGAAGGCAGGCTCGAACCAGTACCGCGAATGAGGAAAAGAATGGAGAAAAACGTGGCGTCTTTTCTGTTACGACCACCGCCAAACCGGAAGTGACGTTGGTTTAAATTAAGGCTAAACAATCGAAAAAAGAGGATGACTTTCGACAATATCGGCGAAAAATGCGACCTCTCCCTATTTAAAAGACACTTTCACGTTTATATATATATATACTAACAGTTCCGCCCGGCTTTATTTGGGCCCTATGTACTGTTCATAAGGTTATGTGCACATGTATATATTTAAAAAGTGTTAATATGTAAAGTAATGCCTTTCTGTATAATAGTCTTCCTTAACTATCATAGATAAAAGACAGACATACGTTTTCACTTTTATAGATAGATGGATAGCTAGATAGCTAGATAGATAGATAGATAGATAGATAGATAGATTGGATGAAATGTATAGTAATAATTTAAAGAGTATAAAAAAGCTTACGCGCCACCACCGAGAATTGAAATCAATTTTACGATTTATTTTGTCTCTGCCGTCAATGACTGGGCTATGAAAACACCTTCACTGAATGGCTAAAAATTAAAACATGAACCAATAGCTACTACGTAATGCATTCATAATGTCGGCTTTGGACCTTCCCCAGGCAAAGTTCTTTTTTTTTTTAGTTTTCACACTTTTGCACCGATATTTCCGGGCTAAAACATAAAAATAAAAAGTTTTGTATGGATTAAAATGCCTTATATATGAAGTTTCATGTCTGTAGACCAAAAACTCTAAGATGAGTTTGGTAGGCAAAATTTGTTACACAAAAATATATACGTATACATAAATATGTATGGAAGCAATTTTGTGTTTACTATAAACGTTTTACGCAAATATTATGCAAGTATAAATCATGTAGTATATCTGCATGAATATAATTTCACGTAATAGTTAACTAAAGATGATCATCCCATTAGAAAACCGTAGAAACTAATAGGGAATTTATTAAAATGAATGTTTAAAAGAATATGCAAATTAGCTAGATCTTTTGTTAGTGAATGCAATTCCACAAGCCATATATAAGAAAATTGTATTTTCTTTTTAAATAAATATAAACGAGGTTTTTTAATATGAATATCAATACACGTAAAAGAAAAACGAATTTATAGAAGTATATATATATATATATATAGACATTTTCATATATATATAAAAATGAACGTGTCCGTGTGTGTACATTTCCCTACGCAATAACTATCAATTTTTAGTCTACAGACTCGAAATTTGATATACAGGTTACTGAGATTTGGGAAAATCGATGTGATAGGTTTTTGGCCAGACATTTTTCGAACTTTGAGAACTCTGCGAAACCACTCCGACAATTTTGGGTCTAAACATATGAAATTTTAGATATAGGTTTCTTGGACATGGATCTAAATTAATAACTTGATGTGAGCCCAAAATTATAAATTTGAAGGAGTCATAATAGGGGTCAAATTTAAAAAAAAATTGACCGCTTTTTTTTGCTCAACATACACCTCCAAATACCCGGGCAACGCCGTGCACCCATGCTAGTATATCTATAAAAGTGAACGTGTCTGTGGCATGGGTCTAACGTAATAACTTGATTAGAGCCAAAAACAATTAATTTTAAGGGGTCATAATAGGGGTCAAAGTTGTTTTTTTATATAGGCATCACCACTTATCAGGGCCAAGAGGCGACTCGAGGATCAGGGTTAAAGAGTGTACAGTACAAATTGGACAATATAGTAACCGTTAGTAATGGAGATTCGGTTAACTTATATGGAACGGCTCATCAAAAACTTGTTTATATTACACTTGGAGACAACCATATTGTAGTCAGCTGGAAAGCAGAAAAACGGAAAACAATTCCATAGGCGTGCAATTCTAAGAAAGAAGCTTTGCTCATGGAATCTACGCTTAGGTTTAGGCACAGATAAAGAGTGGGGGAAGTAGTGATAGTGTTTTCTGCTCGACAGGTGTTTCTTGTGAAAGTTTGGCGAAGGGGCGACCATAGAATGGAGCTCAGCCGCGCACCTGCCATGAAAATAACGATAAAGCAGAGACAAACTCGCAACATCTCTTCTGTGAGAAAGAGGTCGCAGGGAAGAGAAAAGGACATCCCCCATAAGGCTACTAAGTCTATTTTCAACTCTATCAAGGCAGGATAAGTCCTTTCTGGCAGCTCCTGCCCAGATGTGGTAACAGTACTCCATCCTTGGACGTACTTGGCTCTTATATAGATAGAGAATTGCATCAGCAGTGAGATATCTACTGGATCGATAGAAGGATCCCACCATTTTTCCAGCGTCTTTGGCAGCGGATTTGATGTACGTGTTCCCTTTTAAGATCAGGAGTAAAGGTCAAGCCCATAAGCTTGTCAAAATATGAGGCTTCCTCAAGACGAGAACCATTCTTTTCAATTGATACCAGATGGGGATCCGAGCGTTGATTATGTAAAGATAAAAGCTTGGTTTTAGATGCATTAAAAGTAACAAGCCACCTCTTTCCCCATTGTACCACTTGCTCTAGATCAGAGGAGAGTGAATTGCTCGTTTACGGTCTTAGATGTGCTACCATAGATAGAAATGTTATCAGCATAGATGTCTACGAATGATGTAAGGATGTGATTTAGAAGATCATTAATATAGACCAGGAAGAGAGTTGGGCCCAGCGTGGACCCCTGAGGGACTCCAGCATTAATACTAAGAACTTATGATTTCTGCCCATCAACCACTACTCTTATGAACTTATCAGAGAGAAATGATTTAATAATTGAGAAGACATTTCCAGCTATACCGTAGCTAGAGATCTTGTGAAGTAAACCTTTATGCCATACTCTATCATGATAGGCCTTAGATATGTCAAGAGCAATTGCCCTAGAAAGGTAGCCCCCGTCGAGAGATTGTCTAATCCTATGAGATATAACTGTAAGACAACTGCTGTAGATCTAGCAGAACGGAAACCATATTGCGTGTCACTAAGAAGGTTATTTTTGCTAAGATGGTTGATTGCTTCTCAATTTAACACAGATTCCAGCAACTTATTCATGACGCACAGGAAACTTATTGGCCTGTACTGTGACGGAGATGAGCGATCACCTGAATTTTTAAATACGGGGCATACTGATGAGATTTTCCAGGGTGATGGGAAGCAATTCTCCTTAAGATAACGTGTAAACAGTTCTGTAAGGATTGGCGCAAGTTCTGGTTGAAGTCTTGTGAGTACTATAATTGGAATACCGTCCGGGCCGGTTGCTTTACTGGAATCAAGGTTTTTGATTTGCTTGGCAACATCACGTACAGATATTTGTATATCACATACCATGTTTTCGCTTCTCAACTACTTTGGCCTTGACGGACTTAGCATACAACTCTCTTGCGTTCTTTATTACTTTTTTACAATGGTTGCTAGCAGTTCTGAAAGTGGCTTCAGTCTCAGTACATCCATTACGTTAGAAGCAATAGAAAAGGTGATTTCTATGCGCAATGGCAGCAGCACATTCCGGAGAGAACCACGCCTGGCTGTTAGGTCTTTGCTAGAATTTTTTCAAGAATATAAAACGGTCTATACCTACAATTAACCATTCTGTCAGGTATGATACTATAGAGGACACATCCTTTTTAAACATGGAACGCAGAGGTAGATCTGATATAAATGTGCGGAAGCTATCCCAGTCAGCCATAGAGTATCGATATACTGTACGATGGGGAGGTACATCTGGGGACTTATTACAATTCATTTTAATCTTAACTGATACAACTGAGTGGTCGAAAGATCCAAGTAGAAACAGAACAGAAGCTGAACACAGTTCAGGGCAAGTTGTGAGAAAGAGGTTTAGGAGACTTGCATACTGGTCGTCATTATCGGGAACACGGGCGGGTTCGTGAACAATCTGAGTGAGGTTATAAGCAATGGAGAAATCATGACAGAACCTCCCCTCATCATCGGTCCTGTTTGAGTGAGTTAACCAATCCACATTGTGACCATTGAAGTCTCCACAGACATGAATATTAGCTGAAGGATAAGCAGATAGGGCGTGGTCAATTTTCCCGGATATGCTATTAAGGATAGTAACTCTGCTGTTGTGGGGGCGATAGAGAGCAAATATAAATGCACTAGTTGTAGCTAGTGCAATCCGGAAGCAAATATAGGATGTTAGGATCTTCTCTGGACGTCCCTACCACATGGAAAGACATCTTTTATTGTTAAGACAAAGATGGCGGCCATCTTTTATTGTTAAGACAAAGATGGCGGCGTATTTCAGATCAGTAACCAAGATGGCGGCCAAGAATCAAATGCGGTCCGTGGCGTAGTTAATGGCGACCTCATTGAGTTCAAAATTTGACAATTTTTATAAAAATTTTGAAATGTTTTCATTGGTTGTTTAGCGCAGCCGGTGTTTATAAAAATGATTGGCGAATCCATTCGTCTCATATCCCCATTAGGAGTCAAAAACATTTTAGACACCCCCCTTTTTTGATATAATGGAAAAATCATTTCGGATTAAATTTTGGTTTGACCTGAGAAAAGGAAAGAAAATAAAGAAATACAAATAAAAATAAACAAATAAATGAACAAAGAAAAATAAACCAATAAAATAATTGTTTTTATTTCTTCTTCTGGTTTTGGGGTAATTTGTCTTTATTCTCATTGGCCAAAAATAATTATTAATACATTGCTATAATGTGTACAAAAAGAAGCCATTTTTTATGACATTGAGTTTTTTTATGCATATAAAAATAAACACTTTTCAAATATATATATAAGCATACAAATAGAATACTTTTCAAATACATATAAACATATGCACAAAAATTCACAAATATTCATTTTTTGCCAAAAAAAAGATACAAAAAAGAATTATTTGACAAATAAGAAATTTACAAAGAAAATGTTTTAACAAGTGACATTTTTTAACAAAAACTGGAAACATTATGCTAAGTATTAGTTTGTTAATATGGTTAGAAAGGTAGAAATGGTCGCAGATTAACGTCGTGCCCGGGACAATTTACAATTTTTTTTGTGTGTGTGTGTGATTTTGACTGTTCATGCTTCTCTTTTTGGGTTTCTGAAAAGAGATTTATTCATAATTAGATTCCAAAAAGTTCGGTTATAAATATCTTAATTTTATTCTTTTTATACGTTTAGTTAAAATGTTGACTATACTATTTTCAGACGTCACATAAGTAAGAGTAATAGATTTTTTCCTCATTTCGTCCCTTATAAAATGATATCTGATAGCAATATGCTTCGACCTTTGATGAATAATAGAATTATTTGCTAATAAGATACTGCTCTGATTATCACAATGAATTACTATAGGGTTTTTACTTAGATCCGGTTTTAAAATAGATTTCAGAAGGGTGTTCAGAAAAATTGCCTCCTGCGCGGAATGAGTAAGAGCCACATATTCTGCTTCACAAATAGAAAGGGCAACAATTTGTTGCTTTTTAGTTTTCCAGGAGATCATAGGTCCAGTTTTTGACAGTCTAAAACAATACCCGGTTATACTCTTTCTATCCTCAGAGTTACCCCAATCTGAATCTGAAGAGCCTTCTAAATTTAGAGGATATGTAGACTTTTTAAATATTAAAGATTGTTCCTTGGTTCCTTTTAGGTAACGAAGGATTTGTCTTGCACGAGTAAGGTCTTTAATTGTCGGTTTCGATAAGTTTTTAAATAGCTTTGTTACAGTGTAACATATGTCAGGCCTTGTTGCAATCATCAAGTAGATGAGGCTCACTACAATTCTGGGCCCATAACCTGTTAAGTTTTTAGACATTGTGTCGAGGTGGGTAATTTGGTGGTGTCTGCTTTCGAGAAGCATTTTTGAACTTCATAATATTGCTGGAGTTATTATTGTCCACGAGCATACGATTAGTCTCTTCGTAACTGCGCAATGCCACTTTAAATTCTCTGAAATTTATGGGTTTGTGTTTCTGAGTTATAACAGTTGTAAATGGTTTAAAATCGGCTGGAAGTCCCTTGAGGGTCATTGATATAAACAAGGTATCGCTTATTATTTCACCTGAGAGTTTTAAGGCATTGGCGGTTGTTTCTGCCCTTATAACGTACTCGGTGATCGTTTCATCCCTGTTACGTTTCAGAGACGTTAGTTCTGTATATAGGGATATAATTTTCGGTTTCCCTTTTGATAAATAATGTTCTCTTTATATGTCCAATGCTTTTCGTCCAACATCCAATGCGTCTCTTATAATCATAGACAGAATCCTATCGTCTAAACATTGAATCAGTTCTACAAAAACAGTCGCGTTCTTTTCGAGAAATTCGGGGTCGTTTGGATTCTCTGTTGGAGATTGTATGACTTTGTGTAGTTTTCGAATCCTTAGATATCCCAGAAATTTTACCTGCCACAATTCGAATTTGGATTCCGATCCGTCAAAGAAAAGACGATGCTGGGCCCATAACCTGTTTAGTTTTGAGACATTGTGTTGAACAAAGATGGCGGCGTTGTTCAGATCAGTAACCAAGATGGCGGCCAAGAATCAAATGCGGTCCGTGGCGTAGTTAACGGCGAACTGATTGAATTCAAAATTCGACAATTTTTATAAAAATTTTGAAACGTTTTCATTGGTTGTTTAGCACAGCCGGTGTTTATAAAAATGATTGGCGAATCCATTCGTCTCATAACCCCATTAGGAGTCAAAAACATTTATATTTATATAGGCACATATTCCATGCTCATGGCGATCTTGGAGGTCAGATTTGGAAATTTAATTAGAGTATCCTTTAATTACGAACTCATCTAGGGAAATTGTCTGTCCAATGCCAGTTTCACGTAGAAATTATATGTCTGGTTTAGTCTACTGTAATTAGATTTCAAGCTCTGGAAGGTTAGAACGTAGACCCCTTATGTTAGAGAAGGAGACCTGGTAGTGGGGATCTACGTTAGAAGTTGGATATTTTAAAAAAAATTGACTGCTTTTTTTTTGCTCAAGATACACCTCCAAATACCCGGGCAACCCATGCTAGTATATCTATAAAAGTGAACGTGTCTGTGTGTGTACATTTCCCTACACAATAACTCTGTCAATTTTTAGTCTACAGACTCGAAATTTGATATACAGCGTACTGATATTTGGGAAAATCTTTGTGATCGGTTTTCGGCCAGAAAGTTGGCTGCTAAGGGGTCAAAGTTCAATGATTTGACATTTGAGAACTCTAACAATCTCCTCCTTAAATTTTGGGGATAAACAATTGAAATTTTAGATATAGGTTCCTTGGAGATGGATCTAACTTAATAACTCGATTTGAGCCCAAAACAATAAATTTTAAGGGTCCATAATAGGGGTCAAAGTTAAACAAAGTGACCTCTGCGGTTTCTACCAAATTCCTCAGAGAATTTCTGGTCTAAACATTTAAAATTTTTCTTAAAGGGTATTTAGAGATAGGGGCAGCTTTTTAATCGGTGTGGGTCGAAATTTGAGCTACCAATATATAAATGTCTTTATGTTTGCATGTCTGCCTAAAACTTTTGACAGAGGCGGGGAATTTTTACAAGATCAGTATTGTTTTGTAAGCTCGACTTTTCAGACGAAAGATTGGCTAAAAACATTAATTTCTTCACCCTCCACTGGGCACTTTTCTACAGCGAGGAGCCGCTTTTTTCCCCGATACTTTCGAAAGTAATCCCCTCTTTTCAATTGGCTAGCCTTAATTTAAACTTGCATCACTTCTGGTTCGGCGGTGGTCGTAACAGCAAAAACGTAAGGTTTTTTCCCGTTCTTTTCCTTCGTCGCGGTACGGGTTCGAGCCTACCTTCCTACTGCCACTTTTTGGGGGCACAACACACACCTCCAAACACCCAAGCAACGCCGGGCACCCATGCTAGTATATATACATTAATATACATACATATATATACATTACCAGTATTATCCAATAATTATTTTATATTAGTTTCTAATGCAATCGAAGTAGGCTTAATATTGGGGATAGAGAAGTATTATAGCTCACTGCTGATGCAATTCTCTACTCGTATAAGAACGAAGTACGTCCTAGGATGGAGTAATGCTGCCACATCTAGGCAGCAATTGCTAGAAGCAGCTTATCCTCCAATTACAGAGTTTAAAAGACTTCATAGTCTAGTGAGGGTGCTCTTTACTCTTCCCTGCAACCGCTTTTCCACAGAAAAGACGTTACGAACTTGTCTCTGCTTTATCGTAATTTTAATGACAAGTGCTCGTCTTAGCTCCAATCTATGATCCTTCCTTGCCAAACTTTTACGACAAACACTCGTATAGCTTACATCACTATCAATAAGTTTCCCTTAGTCTTTATCTGTACTTAAATCTAAACGTAGCTTCCATTAACAAAGCTTCTTTCTTAGAACTGCAAGCTTGTGTTGAACTCTGTTCCGTGTTCTTTCTTTCCAGCTGACTTCAATATGGTCCTCTTTAAGTCCAACGTGCAAAAGTTCTGTATAAGCCGTCCACTAAAGTTATCCAATTTACCAAATTTCCACTACTAAAGATTACTACAATATTGTCCCATTGACTATCGTACACTCATTAATCTTCATCCTCAAATAATCTCCGGAACTTGATAAGTGTTGATTCCGTTGTAATAAAAAATGTAGTGGTGAAAAAAATAGGTAAAGTTTCCCTTATTTTACTTGTTTTGGTTTTTCATTACAGTCATCTTAACACTCAACAAATTATATCATTGTCGTTATCGGCACAAGGTGAATGCCAGTTATTAATGTGTATTTATTGTCGATTAATAAATTTTACATTACTTCATAGTCGGTAGTGGGTAACTATTTTACTTGTATATAAAAAAAAACAACATATTTATGGGTATACAAACTTACTTTACATAAAAAGTATTTAACTTTTTTAAATATTGCAAATTCACACAATATTCATAATTTTATTTCTCCAATTTTTCTGAAATAAGTGTGTTTTAGACCCAGACAAAACTGCACTATATATATATATATATATATATATATATATAATTCACACACACACACATATATGTGTATAATTCACAGACACATTCATATATATATATATATATATATATATGTATATATATATATATATATATATATATAAATTCCATGGGGACATTTTGCACACGATTTGTTCATAAATATTGAATTATGCAAATATTTAATTATTTTCCTACCGACTGCGCAAAACGACTCGCACACACACAAAAAAAAATAAACGTTTTAAATAATGATTTAGGTAAACGGACATTTTGAATGTTTATCATAAAATGGCGGATTAAAAAATATTGCGGTTTAAAAGATTGAACTTTGGCACACAAGTATTAAAACTATGATTATTTAAATGCATTAAATTCATATAAATAATACATTTATAGTTGACTTCTGGTACTATTGATGCTATTTCGATATTTTATCTACCAATTATTATTCAACCGTATGACTACTACTACTACTACTACTGCTAATGATATTATACCTAACTCTTTGTCTACTACTAAATACGACTATAATAATAACACTAATACTAATACTACTGCCCACAAAACAAATATAAATATTGTGTTTCTGATTTTTTTTTTAGATGATTCGTATTATTTGGATTTATCGGACTACTATTCTTATCTAAAGTGTTTACTCCACAACGTGTCGGTCGATGTAGCCTCCAACCTTTTTTAAAGTTACCTTATCAAACTTAAGAATCGACACAGGGATTCAGAAGTTCGACAATATACAACTGAAAAAGATTAGATATTACATCGACTGAAATGTTGTGAAAATAACATTCAAGAAAGAAACAGTAATTAGAAGAATTAATATTATATTATACCAATTATTATATTATACAAATTGTTATATTATACCAATTGTTATATTATACCAATTGTTATATTACACCAATTATTATATTATACAAATTGTTATATTATAAAAATTGTTATATTATACCAATTGTTATATTATACCAATTGCTATATTATATCAATTGTTATATTACACAAGTTGTTATATTACACCAATTTTTAAATTACACCAATTGTTATATTATACTAATTGTTATATTAAACCAATTGTTATATTATACCAATTGTTATATTATACCAAGTGTTATATTATACCAATTGTTATATTACACCAATTGTTATATTATACAAATTGTTATATTATACCAATTGTTATATTACACAAATTGTTATATTATACCAATTGTTATATTACACAAATTGTTATATTATACTAATTGTTATATTACACCAAGTATATATTTTGTAAAGCATTGACATTTTTAAGTATATATTTTGTACAACAATTCAGTATATTGCATGGTATGGCATCAAATTATCGATAAACAATGGTTTATTTGAGTTGGACTAAAATGGTGTGGACATATCGACATGTTATGTTGAGAGGATAACAAATACTTGTTAATGAGCGAGCTTCAAACGATGAGAGGAAATAATGTGTAAGTTATTGAATGACTAAAATTTTACATATATATATATATATATATATATATATATATATATACAGGTGTCCATAAAGTTTGTGTGCACTTTAAAAATTTATAAATTTATTTATATTTGCGATAGAAATAATCTGTAAAAAATGTTATAAAGTTTCATGTATCTAGTTTTAAGTATAGTTATTGAATAATTTTTCACCAGAACATTCGTAACAATTTTTAAATAAGTAAAAAATAAGTAAAAAATATTTTCTTGTGTTTTTCAGAATCAATTTAATTCCATGGCTTCAAATGTAGGAAAAAGTAAACTGTGTCCGTTGGTTGGCTGAATTGAAAATCTACTATTGCTGTACAAAGAAAGTTTAGAATTGAATACAATAAAAAAGCGCTTCATAGGAACACCATTGTTAAATGGATGAAAACATTTCAAGAGACAGACTCTGTCCATGATAAACCACGGTCTGGAAGGTCATGTGTCAGTGACAAAATTGTTGCTTCCATAGAAGAATCCTTTACTGCTAGTCCAAGAATCTCTGTAAGACGGGCATCATTGGAGATCAGGCTGCCAAAGTCTACTGTGCATAAGATTCTGCGGGTAAAACTTCATATGAAAGCTTACAAAATTCAATTGCATAAACATTTGTTAGAAGAGGATTATTATGCACAGCTAACTTTCTGTCACCAGTTCAATGAAATACTTTGCAATGATGATGCATTTGTTAGTAATTTACTGTTTTCTGATGAAGCAACATTTCACATTAGTGGCAAGGTCAACAGGCATAATTGCCGAATTTGGGGAACTGAAAACTCAAATGAAACTGTTGAACATGAAAGGGACTCTCTTAAAATTAATGTGTGGTGTGCTTTGGGAATAAATCGAATCATAGGACCATATTTTTTTGAAGATCGTGTTATTAACAGTAACAGCTACTTAGATATGTTGCAGAATTACTTTATTCCGCAACTTGAACAATTAAACTTGAAAGATGATACAGTGTTTCAACAAGATGGAGCTCCTTGTCACTTTGCTCGGCGTGTTAGACAGTTTCTCAATCAGGAATTTCCTAACAGATGGATCGGAAGGGGTGGACCATTTCATTGGCCTCCACGTTCGCCAGATTTTACTCCATTAGATTTTTTATGGGGACATTTGAAAACAATTGTGTATGCAACGAAACTTAGTTCATTGGAAGATTTGAAAGCTAGAATAACTAATGTGATTTCAGGCATTACTATAAATCATTTGGCCAATGTTTTTCGTGAACTGCAAAATTGTATTACCCTTTGTATTGCTAATGATGGAGGGCTTGTGGAAAATTAAATAAAACTTCAATAAAATAATGAAATATCAGCTACATAGCTTAATACATGTTTAGATTAATATGTCGATAGATAGAGATGAATAGAGAATTTTTTATGTACCTTAATAAAATGTTATAAATAGATATGACATAATAAGCATCGATTTTACGAATTTCAGTACAAATTGAGACAGATAACTTACTAAATAGATAAATAGATAGGTTGATTGGTAGATAGATACATAGCGACATATAGACATACTATATTATAATCCTGACGAATTCTAACGAGAAAAAAAGCGAAATATTCTGTTTAGCTTAATTTCCATATATATTTCCATTACTTGCTACTAATATGTAGGCATATATCGATATGAATAGATCGATAAATTAATATATATATACACACGTACATACATGCATATATACATACATATATACATATATGCATATATACATTTCCAACTCAACAATTGAATTAAAGAATGAATGATAAAGAAATTACAAACGATATTTCAAAATCCCTTGTTCAAATGTATTGGCACCGTAATTCTAATGATCGATTGTATCGCGTTTAGCCTTAATTACTTTCTGTAGTCGTTTATAATAGTTTTCCATATACTTGTAGCATTCTTCAGCAGTAAATGTAACCCAATCCTTCTGAAAATAATCCTCTACCCAAGCAAGATTCTTAGGCTTCCACTCCATTACCCTCAATTTTAAAATCCTCCACAAATAGTTAATAGGATTGAGGTCCGGGCTCTGGGATAGCCACTCCAAAACATTGATATTTTTGTCGTCAAGCCACTTCTTAGTCAGATTAGCCGAATGCTTTGGGTCATTATCTTGCATGAAGCACCAACGTCGACTAAGTGGCAGTTCTCTAGCAGAGTCTTTCATTATTTTCGTTCAGGATTTTGACATTATCCTCCTTTTACATGATGCCTGTGACCTCAACAAGTCGGCCTCATCCAGTATCAGCAAAGCATCCCCAAACATCAAACTGCCTCTGCCGTGCTTCACAGTTGGTATTGTGTTCTTAGGTAAGAAAGCTTCGTCAGATTTCCTGTAAACAGAAGAAACACTATTATGGCCGATTAACGCAAATTTCGTTTCGTCGAACCATATAACATGTTTCAGAAGGCAGTATCTTTATAAATATGGCGCTTTTCGAACTCTAGCATTGCTTTTAGATGCACAGGTTTCAATAAGGGAGTCTTCCTCGGGCGATATCCTTTCAAGCCAGCTCTCTTCAAAACTCTACCAACTGTTTTCTTCTACAATATCCTCAGCAGTGATACTTGGGTTTTGGTTGACACATCGAACTATTTTTCGCTCTGCCCTCGTGGACAGTAGCCTTTTTTTCTCCCCCGACCTTCCAAATTCATAACGTGACCTTGTGATTTGAACTTTTTTTACGATAGCTGGAACAGTGGATTTGGGAAAGTTTAGCTTCTTAGAAATCTTATCATAGCCTCCCCTTCCTGAAGTCTTCGCTGTGTTCCTTAACCATAACGAAAATTCTTTGATTTAAATTAATTCAAAGCAAAAGCTGTCTAAAAGTTATCTGAAAAAGAAATATTTTTTAAGTAACATTAAATAAGCATAATAAGGCTACAAAAAGATAACGAAACCATGGCTAACATGAAATTGGTTGTAATTATACTGGTAATAGATGATAATAATAATTATACTGGTAATAGATGATAATAATAATAATAATAATAATTATACTGGTAATAGATGATAATAATAATTATACTGGTAATAGATGATAATAATAATAATTATACTGGTAATAGATGATAATAATAAACCGTGCCAATAATTCTGAACACGGTACTTTAGAAATTTCGTTTGTGTTCAATTGTTTTGAAATCCAATTGTTTCATCGGAAAGAGCAGTTCAAAATACATATGATACTACATAATAACATTCGATTTAAGCAATTTTTATGAGATTTTATTCACAAAATATGATTTTTATTGGACCGTGCCAATAAATATGGTCGATCGATCGATCGATAGATAGATAGATAGACAGATATATAGATAGATAGATAGAGAGATAGATAGATAGATAGATAGATCAAATGTGCACTTATTGTCTCTATAGTGTGCACTTGTTGTGTCTATAGAAACACGACGGTCCGTATCCATGTAATTCTCTATCTGCTTAATCAACTACTGTTCTGACTTCCTTATAACACTTCTGATTATCTGTCACGAACTCCCTGCTTACGTAAATTTCTTATGTCACTCAAAACTGATGTCAAGCAGCGTTAAGAATACCATGCGTTTCTGTTGTATTTCATCCAAGTTTAAAACAGAATGTTATTGCATATCGTTAATCTGAAATGTGCTCGTGTCCAGATTGCATTTTAGAAATTTACAAGCCGTTACAATTAGACTGAAGTAGGATGTATTCCAGTTCGTTCTATACTGTTATTTTGAACCTGAAATCATAAAAATTAGTCAGTCATCTTATAAGAAGTGTAGCAATAACATACTGAATTTTAAATAGTCGACAACAATTGTAAATGGCTGTACAAAAAGTTTAGAAACTTATTGAAAACACTTAATATATATATATATATATATATATATATATTGATAGACAGATAATAGATAATCCTAGATAGTTCGATATGTACATAAATTTGCAGAGAGCTTGCTAGATAGATAGGTGCATAGCGTGATAAATAGCTAGATGGAGATACAACGATAGCTAAGTCGTATATAGATAGATAAATAGAAAGAAAGATAAATAGAAAGAATATAGATGATTAAGGAAATGTTTAAATTTTTTGTATCCAAGTAAAATGTTATAAAGAGATATAACATATTATGTATCGATTTTCAATATTTCAGTATAAATAAATAGAGAGATAGGTAGTTTACTAGATAGATAATAAATAAATCGAGAGATAGATGGATCGATACATAGTGATATATTGGCATACAAGGTGCCTGGTCGTACAATACGCTGAACATATTTGAATTTGAATGAATCCTCTATAGATTATTATATATCACGAGGAATAATTCGCAACAAAAAAAAAATAATAAAATTGGTACTTGTGCATTTAACGAACCAGACGTAATTTGCTCGGCTTTGTCCGACTCATGACGTCAACAGCCGGATAAAACCGAGCGTTGCCGATTAAGCAGACGAGAATTTCGCAATCAATTGGAAGAGTGTCACAACTCAAGAAACGCTTATTTGAAGAGAGTTTTAAAAAAAATGTTTTAAAAGATAACTGACGAAATATTAATGAATATTACAAACATTGCGGACCAGCTCCAGAGGCAGCACTAAACTTTTTCCAGCAACGGAAATTGTTGACAGAAGAAAAAAGTGTTTACATTTTGGCCAGGAGTGTGTACTTGCAAAGAGAACAAGCCTTTCCGACGGTTACGGTTGGAGGTGTAGAAGTGTAACATGTCGTCGATGGACCTCCATTAGGATTGGGACCTTCTTCTCAAAATCACGACTAACCATCGCATGTATAATAAAAATAATATACTTATGGGCGTTCGAGATGGCATCTACAAAAAATCTCCATCGCGAATGTGGGTTACGTTCTCGCCACACAATTGTGGATTGGAAATTTTTCCTGCGTGATATATGCAGGGACTATTTTCTCAGGAATCCCCGGCAGATTGGAGGCCCAAGCTATGCGGTAGAAATCGAGTCCGTTTTTAACCGCAGAAAACACAACGTCGGCAAACTTGTGACACCGGTGGTCTGGGTCTTCGGTGGATACGACCCCGCCAAAAAGGAAGGTTTCTTGATTACTGTACCAAATAGGAACGCCGAAACCCTCCTTCCACTAATAAATAATAAAAAAAGGTCCTTGTTTCTGGCGAAAAAAATGTACAAATAATCCTTGTTTCTGCCCCTACCAATGCTTTTTATTGCCCCTTTTTTAGGCTTTTTCCATTTAACATAAAGAATTTAAAAAAAACATTAACTTTTACGTGTTCAAGACATAGACAATATGTTTTTTACGTTAAAAATTGAAAAAAACAACAAAAAAAAGTTTCCTATTATTTAACAAAAAAAAACCT
Source organism: Euprymna scolopes (assembly GCF_053919585.1). Taxonomy (NCBI): domain Eukaryota; kingdom Metazoa; phylum Mollusca; class Cephalopoda; order Sepiida; family Sepiolidae; genus Euprymna; species Euprymna scolopes. The sequence continues at coordinate 56,607,997 of NC_136513.1, forward strand.
TGTTTTATATGTATTTATTTTGAAAACAGAAAACAATTTTAAACAATATTAATAAAAAAACATAAATGAACGATAGGTTTCTGCTTTTTACTTATTTAATCTTTTAATGTTTCTACATTTTACAATTTCATTGTACAGTTATTTTGTTGTAGCGTTGTTTTTATTTTATCGCCAACGCTCGGTTTTATCCGGCTGTTGACGTCGCCGGACAAAACCGAGCAAATGCTGAGTTACGTCTGGTTTGTTAAATGCACAAGTATCATAAAATTAAATTAAAATTAAAAACAATAATGAAATGTTGTTCATCAAATGCCTCTGTGTTTTTTTTTCAATATCAAGTAAGCTGATTTTAGGATTGACGATGAATGCCCTGGACAGTCACTTTTGTTTAATGTTTAGTTTTAAACGATGCAAACAAAGAAATGCTTTGCAGCGATTTAAAATGGTAATCTCCTTTTATTGTAAACTCATTAATAGGAATAAAATAAACTAAAACAGTGAGCTATATCCGTTGTTGAACAGGAGGTCATTCGGCGTTTAATCAAATGCACTACTACTGACCTATATCTTCAGATGGCAATAAATCTGTTTTTCTAAGAAAGTTGAGTTTTTATTATCTCCTTTGGCTGATGTAACGTAAACTATTTTCCTGTAAAACTATTCTTTTTTTATCTATGCGAAAGAAATACTCTTTGTAGGATCGGATTTTATTGATTTCCGATACTTATAGGATGAATGTCTGTACAAAATATACCTAAGAACACTACTAGACATGTACATTATATTTATGTGAAATTTGAAAAGGAGGAATGCAACTCACACACAAAGTGATTTTTTTATATCATTATGGCGATAGAGATAGAGATATATAGATAAATGAGAGTCATAGATACGTAGATAGATAATACATACATGAATAGATAGATAAACAACTAGCTAGCTAGATAAATATATATATATATGTATATATATATATATATATATATATATATATATATATATATGAAGATTGATAAACAGATGGATAATTAAATATATACATAGATAAATAGATAGATTGATGGATATATAGATAGACCGATGTGGATGGATAGATAACCACTAATAAACAGGTTGACAGATGAGCTGTCATCTTCACGTTTTATTCATCTTATGAAAACCATGTTTACGCCAATGAAGTTGATGCAAAATAGGGAAAAATGTTAAACGTTGTATTTAAAATAATTCACGGTGAGAAATGCGAAAGATTTGAAAACAAAATTATAAAACCACAAAATAAATACAAATGAAAAAAAACGCTCAAAGTTTTTTAAAAAAAGAAAAAGAAAATGACACATAGTAAAAACAATGGTCGCAGAATTGTAGTAAAGTAGGTTAAGGCTATTTGTTGTTTCGAGCAAATAAATTGACAGAAATCGGTGGGAAGTAAGAAAAAATGTATCGCATCAGTTCTTATACGATAAACAGCCACAAAACAATGCGTCAATTATCCGTATGCATTACTAGCTCTTTCTAGTTTAATATGTTCTTTTCTCATAAGTCCATATCGAATTCGTAAGAGCACATTCCATTGATATACTTGTAAAACAGACACAGAGATGTTATATTACATACTCACCATAATCTCAGATGTGAATAATTTTCTAGCACTGTAAAGAGAGGCAACTTCTATACAGCAGCCTTGGAAATGGTATTAATGTATTGTTTCGATTCATGTTGATTTTTATGCACAAGTGGTTGGACGATGATCTATCAGGTAACATATTATTTGCCATGTCTATCGATAGTTGAAAAGTTTCTTTAAATTACTAAAAGACGAAAAGCTTAGTCTTACCATCCGTTTACGTTTTCATTCCCTTTGAGGTCTTACTCTAGGGTTTCAGACATTTTCTTAGATGTGGGTCTATTCGTTTTCCCCTCTCTGTTATAAGTGCGTAATATCACCAGTAAATATATCCATCTTAGAGACAATTTGATCAAGGAGTTGATTTATGAATATAAAGAATAATAAACGTCCAAGTATCGATCTTGTTGCACGCCCGCATTTATATCATCGAATATATCATATGACCATCGAAAACGACCTGGGTTTTTCTCTTATCTGGGAAGGATTTGATTTTGCTTAGTATTCATTCAGTAATACCACATAATATAATTTTACTGAGACGACGATCGTACCTGATGTTATCAAAGGTCTTAGATATATTTAGTGCTACTCCCTTAGTCTCCTCTTCTTGTTCAGTGCATGATATATACGTTCAGAGATTACAGTTAGAATATTTGCAGTAGAAGTGTCTTGCCTAAATCCATACTGAGTTTAGAAAGAAGATTTGTATGTATGAGTTGGTGGACTAGTGATTAGTTGATTAAGAGCCCATAGCTCTTGGCGAAGGGGGTAGGAGACTAATGATAATTGAGCGTATTGGTTTTTTCGACAGAATTCTTGAAAACTGGAACCACAGAAGCCATTTTTCAGCAGTTAGAATAGCAAGATTCAGTAAACCATAAGGTAAGGTTGAAGAGTTTGGAGAAAACTGGAACAATCTCAGCCGAGTTTTTTTTTTAATATACTGTTTCATGATCAGGGGCACGCTTTTGAAATTTCTAGGGCTATAATTATACCATGAAAATAGGAAATATTGATTTTCAGATAAGCTAGTGTGTTTTTTGTCTGCAAAGAGAAATGTGGGAAAGGGTTGTTTGTTGGGTCTAACGTCGAGTTTGGAGAAAAGCGCCGGGCAAACAGGTTATCCTTCTTGATAGCCTTTGCAAACAAATTCAAGCTCGTTGTATAGCGGGGAAATTTTGGATTGATTGATTGATTGAGTGTTGATTAAAAACCTGCAATGGATTTTAATTAAAATCTGATAAAGATATTAAACATTAGGTTTATTATTATTATGTCTACATTTAAATCTTCGTAAGAGGACTCAAACTTGGTGTAAAACTGTTTGGACTATTCTTCTAGTTTAATAGAACTCTCCATGAGAACTCATCGTTCATACCCTTCAGTTTGACATAAGTTGGAAAAATACATTGACACACTCCCAAGGCTATTGTAAAGAAAGTAGGCTTTCGCTATCGTGCTACAAAATTACCTGCATCTGATAGTATCCTGTACCTCCACAAAGTTATCATTATCCCAAACATGGAGTATTGTTGTCACACCTACCATTATTCTCTGATCTAATAGATCCTGCAGTATCAGCCAAGCTGCAATCCCTATGCCGTAGCCGCAATACTGCATCCCTCTGTCTGATTTACAAAGAGTTTAATGGAATATGCTCTGATAAACTAATAGAACTTTCACTCCTTCAATCCACGTAATCTCAACCAATCTTTCACGATGCGATTTATAGATGCCGGAAAGTTTTCTACTCTAATAGTTTCTTTCCTTCGGATTGCAGACTTTGGAACTCCCTCCTTGTTTCTTGCTACACTGGATATACTGATATGCAGAAGTATGAATGTTATGCTTACGAGTATCTCTCTATCTAACTTCTTACAATCCTCTTTGAGATCTGAGGCCAAATAGATGCCATTAACGACTAAATGGGAACGCGCCTTGTTTCGGGTGAAAGTAGGTAAAAAAAAATCATAATACAGTTGAGTATAGGAAAATCTGTTTGATTTGTTACGTAGATTTAAAATGCAAATATTTTGTTGATGCTTTTTTTCAAGAGATAAACCTACTTTAAATCATATTTCTAAATGTGTGTATGCTTTCTCTCTTTGATGTGAATTTAAACTTGTTTTGTTCATCTCTTATTATTACTACACGGAAAAGAATTTAACATTGCTTTGAAAAATTATTCTTTCCATCATCATAGCTGGAAAGAAATGTGCTATTTTAAAACGTAGAAATTACATGATATATTTTGTATTTGATGTTGCTTTGTTCCTGACTCGTTTAGATTTGTTTGTTATGAAATCTATATCTTCTGTTTTATTTTAAATTTATGCATCCCAGAATAATGCACATTGACAACTAAGACGTTAATCTGGATGCATATCTAAAGTGGAATCATAAGTAGGGAGTTGTGTAGGGATATGTTTGTTAAAAACTTTCAATGCTCATACAGTAAGGAAAATAGAGAAGAGAAGGAAAAATTCAAGGTCTAGCAGATCGAGTAAAGAAGCTAATTGAGTAAAAATCCATCAAGTTCCTAAGGACTTCAACAGTGAAGAGGTGTGATTTAGCTGATTATCGGATTGGTCGGGAATATATACGTCAATGTGAGAATCAGTGCAAGAGAAAAAGGCTGATATTGTTTAGTCATGAACAGACTGTTTCGCTGTAATCAAATTCTTCAGTAAGAATAAAGTAGCGCAATTCTCTAGGGTGAGGTCGAACCTTCAACCATCTAGTTGACATCCGGCAACTATTTCCACAAGGCTACAACAGAAGCGGTCGTAAATGATATGCACGATGTCTATTTATATAAATATTTGCCGTTATTTACAGTGCTCAATCTGTTTGTTTATAAAAAAATAATTTGCGTAGCATTTGGAAGCACAGAAATGGGTTATGCTGTAATCTGCAGACATTTCAAACATTATCTGTGTGGTTAGTTTAGCACAAATCAAAAGTAAAGGTTTGTTTCTTCCGACTTTCGGTTGAAGTATGCTCTATTTGCTTAGTATGTTATGCTTGCGTTTAGTACTTTAAGTGTTTAATTTCCCTTATTGGTTGTGTAAATTGCTTGTGGCCGGGGGTCAAGTCTAAGAATATGGAATCAAGAGTGACTTTGTCGCTGGGTTCGGATTTCCTGACCCGCAGTTATTTTCACTTCCTAAACTAATGATTGCGAACACATGAACTGTCATGTCTGTAAGTATAAAATAATATATATATATATATATATATATTTAAAGTGATGGTTGTGTAGTTCCAACGAGAGAAAAAATGTATATTTAAAAGAGTGTAGCCATCAACAATTGTGGGGTTTTTTTAAAGGTTTTCATCATATTTTTATTTTAAAATATTTTTATAACGCGTTTCGAGCTTAGGGTGTGCTCTCTTCAGATATTTTCGTAAAAAGTTTTTCTTTAAAATGCTATACATGGGGAAAGAAAGTCTTTAATAAATAAAAAAGAACCCTAAAGAAGCCATAAAAACCTTCACCATATGGACTAAAAAACACTCTTTGAAACTAACTTTGACCGGTCACAGTGAAACACTTACAGCTGGAGACAGAATGTCTAAACACTGAACACACGCATCGCACCAGTCACCACTATGAAAAACATATTTAATATCAGCGGAGGCATATCCACAAACTCCCATTTTAAAGAAAAACTTTTTACGAAAATATCTGAAGAGAGCACACCCTAAGCTCGAAACGCGTTATAAAAATATTTTAAAATAAAAATATGATGAAAACCTTTAAAAAAAACCCACAATTGTTGATGGCTACACTCTTTTAAATATATATATATATATATATATATATATATATATATATATATATATATATATATATATAGAGAGAGAGAGAGAGAGAGAGAGAGACAGAGAGAGAGACAGAGGGAGAGAGATAGACAAATAGATATGATTATTTACATAAAATTTTATGCAGATAGCTAAAAATAATATGTGTGTGTATGTGTGTGTATATATATATGTGTGTGTGTGTGTGTGTGTGTGTGTGTGTGTGTGTGTGTGTGTGTGTGTGTGAAGAGCTAACTTTATAAAGAGAAATAGATACATTACCAAAAATACAGTTAAAGTTTATATATCCACAGGGTTCATTATGCAAATATCATTTAGTTATACATCTATATATATATATATATATATATATATATGTGTGTGTGTATGTGCCTGTGTATGCGTGTTTATATATATATATATATATATATATATATATATATATATATGCTACTATATTCTTTTTATATATATGCTAGTATTCTTTATATATATATATATGTATGTATATATATATATATATATATATATATATATATATATATATAGGATTTATACGTAGTTTGCTTGAAGCATTGTGTGGGATAGGTATGTAAAAGAGATTTAGAAGGCTGTCACAATGCGAGGAATGAATTCTAATCGCTGTTGGTAAGAGGAGACGAGAACAAGTGGCGATTTACAAATCAATAAGTACATATATATATATATATATATATATATATATATATATATATATATATATATATATTCAGTTGTATGGTGAAATGTCTTACTTGTAGTCATGCGACGTATTCCATTATTAATTTCGGAAAAATTTTCCCTTTTCAAATGGTGTGCGTAACGGGTCGATTCAAAGCATGCTAGATGAATGGCCGGAAGTTGTGTAGCTATGTGAAGCCTCGGGCCAAATGTGAGTAGGGATTTATGCATTGTATGATTAGGTGATTAACATGTTTATAAATTTGCTATTTTTATTTGTCTTTATTTTTATTTTATTTATTTATTTATTTGTTGTTGTTTTTTTTGTTTATAACTTGTTTTAGCGTGAGCTTTTTTTCTTGTTCTCTGTTATGTTGTCTTTATCATTATTACTATTATTTATTTTTTCTGCTGATATGTGGGTGTCTCTGCTTTTTGGGTCATTTAAGTCACTGCTGGACTGTGTCCGGTCGGCTACTGTAGGGGCGGGCTGTGAAAGCGGAGGGGGTCGGGGTCGGGGTCGGTAGCTGGGTCTTTAGGTTAGTGTTGCTGGGGGTGGGAAGATAGGCGAGTGGAAGGGAAGGGGAATAAGGGTGACATTCCTTGGGAGTTGTTAATTTGTTTATATTCGTTGGTGGTAGAAGATTTTTATATTTATTTATGTTTTTTTATTCTAATTGGTTTGTATTACTTCGGCTAACTTTTAATTTTAGTTGGTTTGTATTAACTTTGGATTTTTGTTGGTTTGTATTACTTCAGTAACCTTTAATTTTAATTTTTTTTTAATTAAATATATACTGCTGTTTTATTTATTAAGTTTCTTTAGTATATTATTGTTATTTTATTTATTTATTTATTTATTTATTTATTTTGTATTATTTATATGGGAGGAGGTTGTGGTAATGTCCTGTTTGGAATGTGAGGCGGGCTGTGACCTGTGTGCAGTGGTGTATCTTTTCTAATGGGTTATGGTTGTAATGGTAAGTGTTAGGTGGGAGCCGTACGTAGAGTTATATATTTTAGTTTTAGTTGGTTTGTATTACTTCAGTAACTTTTAATATTAATTAATTATTATTATTATTACTTATTTTTACTTTTTTTTAAATATATACTGCTGTTTTATTTATTAAGTTTCTTATAGTATGTTATTGCTATTTTATTTATTTATTTATTATTAATATTATTATTATTATTATTATTCTTTTTTTTTCATATTATTTATATGGGAGAAGGTTGTGGTAATGTCCTGTTTGGAATGTGGGGTGGGCTGTGAGCTGTGTGCAGTGGTATATCTGTTCTAATGGGTTATGGTTGTAGTGGTTACCCACCCAACAGTTACCACTACACAGTCCAGCAGCGACTTAAGTTACTCAAAAAAGCAGAGACACCCACACATCAGCAGAAAAAAATAAATAAATAAATAAATAATAGTAATAATGATAAAGACAACATAACAGAGAATAAGAAAAAAAGCTCACGCTAAAACAAGTTATAAACCAAAAAAAAAAACAAATAAATAAATAAATAAATAAAATAAAAATAAAGACAAATAAAAATAGCAAATTTATAAACATGTTAATCACCTAATCATACCATACATAAACCCCCTACTCACATTTGGCCCGAGGCCTCATATAGCTACATAACTTCCGGCCATTCATCCAGCATGCTTTGAATCGACCTGTTACGCACACCATTTGAAAAGGGAAAATTTTTCCGAAATTAATAATGGAATACGTCGCATGACTACAAGTAAGACATTTTACCATACAACTGAATAAATATATATATAAAAAAATAAAAAAAATAAAAATAAATATATATATATATATGTACTTATTGATTTGTAAATCGCCACTTGTTCTCGTCTCCTCTTACCAACAGCGACTAGAATTCATTCCTCGCATTGTGACAGCCTTCTAAATCTCTTTTACATATATATATATATATATATATATATATATATATATATATATATATATATATATACCCAAAACCTCTGGTCTTGATGGAGGGAAGACTAAAACTTGATACTATGGTTTCAAATCCTCTGAAATAACAGCAAGGGGAGACTTGATTTCAAATATTTCTTATGTGTTATATTTCCCCTCCTTTTGAAATAGGATACGATTATGAATATCTCCAGTATCAAATAATCCTTATACACTGTGAAATTTACCTTATATATAAAAACGGAGGGAGATATAACATATGAGAAATATTTGGAATCAAGTCTCCTCTTGCTGTTGTTTCAGATAATTTAAAACCATAACAGCAAGTCTCCTCTCTATAAAGACCAGAGATTTGGGGGAAATATCAAATATTTTGTAATTTATATGTAAAAGCTGGAAAGCAAATGACTGATTAAAACATTGGTAAAGGTACAGTATCTGTTCATCCACAAAAAAACCCTTTAAAATTATCACTTTAACAGGTTTTTTAGGCTGCTGAAACGAAAATAACGTTTAAAATTTCAGAGAAGTTTCCAAGATGAAAAATTATAGTTTTAAAATGTTGATATCATTTTTCTATAATAATTTAACTTAAAATGGGCACACAATCTTTATAGTCACCTTTTTGAGGGTGGGGGCGGCGTCTGTTATGTTTTTAGCAGTAGTGTTTATTTGGTAATTGTCGCCTGGTAGACTATCACAAAACCTACTTTTAAAATCTTGTTTCTATATTTTTTCGGATATGCTGAAAACGAATATAGCATTTAAATTTTGCGCAAATAAGTATTTTTCCGAGTAAGCTTTTGAACTTTATGTTGATCGCTTTTCAAGAGAGGGATTTACAGAGATTACACATTATTTGTCATACCAGCCAGGCTAAGACAGTACAACAATACCATCAAGAAACTACACGATTTTTTTTTCAGAAATTACGGCCTATCCATTGAAGTTGACCCAAATAAGATAACATCGAATTTCTTTAATATTTCCCTGAATTTAAATTCTGAATCTTAGTCCTCTTACCATAAACCTAATTTAAATCTATTTTATGCGCATAAGCAATCGAATTATCCAAAACCTATAATTAATGCAATAAGGCCAGTCATCTATAAAAGGATCTCAAATCTATCAAATGATGAAAAAGGTTTTTACGAATGTTTAAAGTTTTAAACATTATACTATAAAAAAATCAAGATATACGATAATATAGAATACAACAAAAAAGACCTTATGGTTAAAAGTTATAATGAGTAATTACCTATAATATGATTCTAAAAAAGCGTAATAATAATATAATACCATCTATTCCAAGCAAAAACAATCCAATCCACAAAGATGCAAAAACTAATAGAAATTCTAACCTCAAACTAAGAAAAATAGGACGACTAAGACGCAAGAAATTGATATGGTTCAATCCCCCTTTTAGCATGAACGTAAAAGCCAATATACATAAAGCATTTTTCAAAATAGTAAAAAAAATCCTTGAAATACCTGCATAAGTATAGTATATTATTAAACAAAAACTCCATAAAATATCATACTAAACTATGTCGGATTTAGCGCAAACAATTATCTCTCAATAACATGAAAGTAAAAAAACTCAGACCTCTCCCCAAAATAAGACCTGTATAAATAACGTCAACTGCAAAAGCAGAGTACTGTCTATTAATATTAATTTCTTTTTATTTCGGACTACTAGTCTCATGTTTATTAGTTGTTGTTTTTCATCTTTTATTGGTTTGTTTATTCACAACGTTTCGGCCAACTAATTCCTCTGGCCTTCGTGGTAACCGCGACGGATAGGAACTTCGAATCTCCTAACTGCATTCTCAGCCATCACTGCCATCCGTAGTTGTTATCGTCTCACCACATTTTGGCCAATTAACCTCTTGCACGCTTTGGGTGGGATTGAAACCACTATCTTCAGACAATGTTCATCTGGAACTGTAGAGATTCAACGTCTTTATCAACTAATTTAGCTGATTAGAATATTAATTTTGAACGATTGGATTTTACTTTATAAAGACGAACGTATTTCTATGCGCTCTTATTATGGACACTACACCAGCCAAAAATGAGGCAGAAATAAATCTAAAATTTTCGCTTCCCGAAATATTATCCCTATTACCTTAGATGCTATATTTAAATGAATTGAAATTAAACTTAAATGGGGATTTCTTCAATAAATTTGAAATCTAATAACATCATCCCTATTCTAATCAAAGATTACTATTAAATTCGGGTACTATCATATCCTTCTTTTGCTTCAACCCAAAATTTCTTACTCTATGCCTCTTAAAAATAGTTAATTTTAAATATATTTTTTATATGCGCTGAATAGCAAATCAGATTTAATATTTTGCTAATGACTTTCCTCTTAAAAGATGAGCCTAAATGAAAAATCAATGGATTAAATAAATTACTTTGAATATTGTATTCTTTGTTCAAATAATACATTTTTGTGTCTGAAAATTTAATTTATTTGAATGCAATTTAAATATATAAAAAACAATAAATTTTAAATTTGATCTATCTAGAATATTAAACAATTTTTATTTGGCTGAGACTGTTTTATATAAAAATATTACCTCCTAAAAATACTTTATAAAAAAATTTCAATAATTGTGATCTATTCTGTGTAGCTTGTGATCTAATTCATCTCATTATTCTGATATATATATATATATATATATATATATATAACTACTTAATTTAATCACATAAAAGTAATATACGAAAGTATAGATTTATGCGTAAACTTTTAGTATTTACTTCAAAAGTGCTCGATACTTAGGTAGAGCTAGTTAGTAAGTTACAGCCATATACATTTTATAACTTACTATATATATATATATATATATATATATATATAATGGTTGCATCCATAGGTTACCTAGATATAAATCCAATGAAACGCCAGTGCTCGATACGTAGGTAGAGCTAGTTAGTAAGTTATAGCCATATACATTTTATAACTTACTATATATATATATATATATATATATATATATATATATATATATATATATATAATGGTTGCATCCATAGGTTACCTAGATATAAATCCAATGAAACGCCAGTGATTATAGGAGTGCGTAATGCACGACAAATGTGATGAGCCCATATATTCATTCAACTAATTGTTAATTTGACTACATGGACAAATATCTTATAAAACAAAAAAGAAAGAAAGAAAGGATTAAAAAACTATAAACGAATGAACGGATAATAAGGCGAGAAATAGAATAAAAAACAATATATAAATGAATAAATAAAAACTTGTAAATAGGAAAATGAAGTCGCCACCAGAAAGGAAAAAACGTATCCTAACATATAGATATATATGGACGATAAAAGAATATAATATTATTTCAGATCAAAGCGAAATCTTAGGCCAATAAATAACCTCCAATACATCTCTGCTGCGACGGCTTAACCATACGTAATCGTACTTCCCCTTCATTCCTCACTCTTACTCCCTTCCTTTACTAATCTTTCCTCCAAAAAGCCCTACTACTTACATTCACAAAATATCCAGTTTCTTCCATAACGTTAACCACTTTCAAATATCTTATAAAACCAATGCAAATTTGACTGCCGTTTCAATATCGATTCTTTTTGGGTACGATGAGGTGTTATATTTGAATTGGGATTTCATTAAAACATGTATGCACACATGTAACAAATACTGTATGTATAATAAAAATTATATATATATATATTGACATGTCTATATTCGTAGCCACATTGAATATTGAAATGCTCAGATGAGCGCGTTTTTTGAAGATTATAATTATATACTATGGTTAGAATTTTATTAGAATTGCTAAAAAAAGAACGTATATTTTAAAACCAATAAATTATACCCAAATTTTCTACATTTGTATAAATAGTGTCCTCGCAGGTTGCTTCAGTCTTGCTACTTTCGGATGAGTATTGCTTGATTTTATCATGCTTGGTTGTCGCTTCTATGGTTTTGCTAGACAGCACACACACACACACAAACACACACACACACACACACATATATATATATATATATATATATATATATATATATATATATATGTAGTTAATGTACACAGAATATTCCGCGTTTCAGCTTGATGAATTATAGCGTGGATGAAACGCAGAATATTCTGTGTAGCTTAATTGCCATATATATCTTATAACTTATAACTTACTACTTAGCTCTACCTACGTATTGAGCACTGATGAAGTAAATACTTAAGTTTACGCATAAATTTATACTTTCGTATATTAATTTGTGATTAAATGAAGTAGTCATATATATATATATATATATATATATATATATATATATATATATATATATACTTGTATATAATATACTGAGTTCGTGTAATCCAGTAAATTTTCATATACCAATAAGTTTTAAGCCAAAAAGAGTTGACTTAAAGAGTAAGCTACAAAATAATCATATTTCATGATTCAGCATTAATATACCGTGAGAGCAACATCAAGACTTCAAAAAAGGTGTTGATGGCAACAAAAAGTGTATTTCATTTTACGTTACTATTGTTTCCATGTCCAGTCGAACAATTTCAAACATATCGTATGAAAATTTTTCAATAACCAGCATTTCTTCAGACTTTATGAAAAAAAAACACTTTTGACAATAGAGCATTTTTGAAGAGAAAGAAAGAAAAAGGAAAAATACCCTTAACAGAAATTAGATTTCGCTGTTTCTTTATTTCCCATAATTAAGTTTTTATGAAAATATTTTTTTTAATTTTTATTTCTATATTTATAATATGGCCGTAACAACCTTGCATTAACGAACCTGAGATAGAAACCAATAGGTATGGCGTTAACGATAGCAGAGGGATGGGTACAAGAATCAGAATTAAAAATAAAAACAAAAAGAGGAATACAACTGCATTAGGTAATTGAGTAATGGAACTTAATAGAAATAATGAAGATTTTGAATTAAAATGGTCAGTAGTGGTCAGGGGAAGGAAGTACAGTCCCGCGAAATCAAAAGGTGCAATCTATGTTTATTGGAAGCCTTCTACATAGTGAATTCTAAAGAGGACATTTTGAATAAAAGACTAGATGCCATACAGGAATGTGTTCACAGAGATAGATTTCTGCTATCACGCCTTAAATGTAACTGAAGTATAACTTTTTACAATAAGGCTCATCGGATGCTAGAATTAAATTTTAATGTAGAGGTAAATAGTTAAATGTTATAATCTAAATGAAGGATCCAAATCTAACATGCGAATATAGTTTCTATTATTCTAAACCGGGTAAGAAATATAAATAAAGTATATAGCTCATCTAAGAATGGAATGTTTTCCATAACGGTGAGTATTTTTTGTATTCAGTTGTAGCAGTATTGATGGTGAAATAAGTGATACCTTCTTCAAATCAATAAAATAACTTACCAATAAACTGGCAATTATTATTAAAAAATTAAATTAGCAATTTGAGGACTGGAAATTAATATAATTGATTTTGTTATCGACACCTTAAGTTTATAGAATTCATGCTGGTTTATTCATTTACCTACTTTAATCCTTGTTCTAAATGTTTTTACCCATAACTGTAGGGTGTAGACATCTTCTCATCGGTGTGAAACACATTTGTAGCTGTTGAGTGCTTTTGCTGTCAGAATAATAATAATTAGAGGATATATGCTATTTTATTTAGATACCCAAGAATACAACACACGAATTAAAACTCTGGCTTTGAATATATGAGCAGCATAAATGATTAATAACAGAGGTGGGTTTTTGAAAATTTTCAAACGATATAATGTTTGAAATTGTCGACTGGACATGGAAACAATTGTAACGTAAAATGAAATACACTTTTGTTGCCATCAACAACTTTTTTAAAGTCTTGATTTTGCTTACACAGTATATATATATATATATATATATATATATATATATATATATATATATAGTTCTTGTCAAAATTATGGGACACCTATAAAAAACATAGATAATAGTTTAAACCTACGCATTTGTACGTTTAGTATTGTACAATGAACAGTTGAAAGCAAATACAAAATATTTCATAGTAGACTGTTATATTTATTTTCGTTAAAGCATTTTTCAAGGGTTTTACCTGAGTTCCATACTAAATTCCTTCCAACAATCTGAAATGGTTCATTTTCATACTGAAAGTTGTTTCTTATTTTTCAGGTAATATATGATTACTGCTAGTGCTATGATAGCATATTTAATCGAACATACCACCAAAGAAGCTTTTCATAGATTAAAAGAAACACATTGTTGCTTAATCTAGTGAAGGATGTGCACAAGTTGAAATTACCAGGAAGATGGAATATTCAAGGAAGGGAGTTTAAAAACGATTAAAAGTTACAAGGAAACAAAGTATTTCAAAAACAGAAAATAACATCTCTTGAAGATAGGAAAAAGTTCTTCATGGCCTGCTATTGAACTTAGGGGAGGATGCAAACAAAAACATTTCTGCTCAAACAGTGAGAAAAGTGTTATTAGAAGTTGGGTTAAAAGGATGCAAATCAAGGAAGATGCCCTACTTGTCTCAGGCCAACAAGAAACACGACTCGAATTTGCAAAAAAACAAAACATGAAAATTGACGACCTGATGATTGGACCAAAATTGTTTGGTCTGACTAAAGTAACTTTGAAGGAAATTAACGGTTTATATTTCTTAAACTTTGAAACAACAATTGAAATTTTTATGTGAATACACATTCATAGCATCTATTAAAAATTGTAGCAAATTCTCATTGTTTTAATCAGAGTTTTGGCACCTCTGGAGCGGTTTATTTTCACCATGAGGAAGGAGAGGCATTTGCTCCTGATTGCATGGTTCCAACTGTTAAATTTAGAGGAAGGGTAGTGATTTGGTGCTACATGCCTTCCTCAGGCACTGGACTGTTGTACATATGTGAGGGCAGAATGAGATCCACAATTTATACTAACATGCTGGACCAAGTTTACCAAAGTTTTTTTTTACTAAAATGTTTAATAATAACATGCTAAATGATGTAATTTTCCAACAAGAAAATGCCCCATGCCATACGTCAACGGTTTCAATTGGTTGGTTTGAAAAAAAAGGAATTACAGTAGTGAAGTGGACTCCTCAATCCCCAGACCTAGATTCCATTGAAACTTTGTTTTCCCATCTAGGAAAAAGAGTGAGAATGCACAAATATTCATTAAAAAAAATTAGAGGCCAAATTTCATGAATCGTGGCACAAAATAGATCCTACCATTTGCAGCAATTTAGCCAATTATATGCAAAAATCAATAAAAGCTTTTATAAAGGCAAAATGAGGACATGCTAAATATTGATTGTTTTTAAAATTGATTTATTAATGTTTACTTCACTTTAACCTTGAAATATAAGTTTGAATAATAATTTCGATTTTTCATTAGTGCTCCATAATTTTTACCATGGCTCTATATATATATATATATATATATATATATATATGTATATATATATATATATATATATATATATATATAATATTAATTATATAGACAAATATTACAAGTATTTGAAAACCAGCTGCCTTTAGTGGCACATAATCTTTATTGTGTCGCCGAATGAGTGACTTTTGCGGTTTTAGTAAACCAATTGCCCAAAACATTAGCATGTTCAGTGTAGTGACTATATAATATTTGTCTATATAAATAAAAATATTATATATTGCTTTTTGTTTTATTGAGCACTCTTAATAATCTCATTTTAATTCATTTATTTCTTGAATACCTTTAACTTGGTATATATATATATATATATATATATATATATATATATATATTAAGGGAATTAGAACAACAGTCCAAAGTGCGCGGTTTATTTAAATATATTAGTAAATGCATTAATACAATTAAAAGAAAACAGTGTTCGTTGTAATGGAGATATATAATAAGCTCGATAGGCATAGATATCCTACAGCTATTTTAATATAGAGTAAAATGATTCATAATTTATAATTGAAAATCGGTTTAAACAGGAAGAACAAACCAAATCAATAAATTGTACGATCGTTTCGGAAACGATGTTTTTATCGAGATAGACAATAGGTCTTGAACAATAATTTTATCATTTGATTTTATAAAAAAAAGTCTCCTCATCATCAAAAAGAGTGGGTGGGGGTTTAAAGACACCAAAAATAAAACTAGCGTTTTAGTAAGTAAGACAGTTATATCATTTATTCGCCGGCCTTTAAAGCCCGTAAGTATCTTAGGCAATCTATTCATTGGCAGGTTATGAAATTAACAAACTTTGTTTTATAAAGTCAAATGATAAAAGTATTGTTCAAGACATATTGTCCCTCAATAAAAACATCGTTTCCGAAACGATCGTACAATTTATTGATTTTGTTTGTTCTTTCTTTTGAAACCCATTTTTAATTATAAATTATGAATCATTTTACTCAATATATATATATATATGTATATATATATATTGAGGTATCATATATGATAAGAAATTTTCTTATGCAAATCATTAAAGTTTCTTCTGTCATTTTATTTTACTGCAGCATATTGTGAAGGAGTTTGTTTGAAGAATACTTTTTAAGGTAAGACATGTTCGGTAATTAATGTGAATTGTGCAATTTCCCATTCGTAAATAATTTTTATTATTAAGTCACTTATCTATTAAACTGATTTTCATATTTTGTATATTATCGCCTCTTCGGTTGCTGCGTCTTTTTTTCTTTTTTCTTTCTTGTCAACGTTTTTATTCTTCTTGTCTATGTGTTCCTGTTTTCTTTTTTTTCTTTTCGTTTTTGTTGCTATATATATTAGCATTTTTAACTTCCTTTGTCCTTTGTATCCTTTATTTACTTTATTTTTTCGTTGTTATTATTGCTGTTCGGTCTTTCATTATTATTTAATCACTAGAAGTAGTCACACAAGCCATCATCAAACTTGTGTTGTTCTATGGATTTAGAGTGACAACAAGTCTCCACAGATTTTCAGTACTCTCCACTTCATTTGATAGCATTTGCAAAAGAATTTGCGTTTTCGCAACAGCCGCTTACCATTGATTTCTCGTTGGCAGTTTGGAATTTGGGTGTCAATAAGCCTTCCAAGGTCCTAGGGGATGGCTAGTGCTTTCTCTCCTCGGTTTTTCTATCTTTCTTGACCCTTCTCACATATTTGCTGTGGTGTCAGTGTATGGTGACACACAGAAAGAAAAACAAAAGAAAAGGTGGCATCTTACAATTAAATTGTTTCAGTTTTCATGATTTCATGTGATGTTAATTTGTGTTTTACATCTGTAGCAGTTTTTTTTCTGTGTGTCCAGTTTGTGTCTGTAATTCATGTATTAGTCTCGACATTCAAGAGTTTTCCTTAATATTTCTGCTGTTTTCATTATTGTTATGTGTTGTTCCTTCTAAGCAGTTCATCTGATTCCAATCTCTCCCATTCATTTTTTAAAGTTTTTTTTCGGTATTGTTTCTAGTGCTCCTACTATTAGTGGTGTTATATTAACTTTCTTAATCTTCTAGATCTCTTTCAGCTCTCAGGCTGACTCCCTGTGGTTACTTCGTATCTCTGTCTCCTTGATCTTCAATCTGTGGTCTGCTGAAACGGCAAAATCCACCATCTTGCAAGATGTTTCCTTATTGTTGACTATTATGATATATGGTCTTCTTGCTTGGATGAGTTTATCCGTTTGTATATCCATGACCCATAGAATCCTGTGGTTTTAGTTTTACAATATGCCTGCCGATTTTCGCTTGTACAATTTGTCTGGGTGTTCAAGACCATTGTCTGCATAAGTTATATTGCATTTGATCGTGCGTGTTATTATATCCAATTTTGGCTAGTTTGGTGCATTCACTTATTATGCGATTTATTGTTTCGTTTCTTTGTCCACAGAATCTACATTTGCTGTTTTCCTGGGCTTTGTTGATCCTTACTTTGATGTAGTTGGTTCTTATCGCGTTATCTTGTACGGCTGTTATTAGGGATCCAGTTTCTCTATTTATACTTCCTTTTTTGTAGCCATTTCCAAGTGTTTTCGTTAGTCTCATCTTTTGTAATCTTTATGAATCGTCTGTGTAGCTGTTTCTTTTCCCATTTTTTTTATTGAAAATGTGTTGCTCTCCTTCCTTTCTGATACACTCTCTGTTCCTCTGTGAGTAGTCCGCATTTTTGAAGGAATGATAAATTTGTTCCTTTAGTTGCGGTGTTAGTATTTTCCACATTGTAGGTAAACATGTTATTTGCCGGTGGTTACTGGAAATGTCTCCTTTTTCTGTGTCTTTTTGCACCAGTGTCGTTCGTAATTTAGCTACCTATTCTGGTATGTATGTTTCATAAATAAATCTTTTCAGGTTCTGAATTAGTCTTTCATGTAGTATGTGAATTTTTTAAACCAGTAGCGTGTATTCTATCACGGCCTGGTGCTCACCAGCATTTTCGAATGGATTGTTTTGAGTGTTTTTTACTGATTCTCTATTCCGTCCCTTCTTTGAATTGCTGTGATCCTTTTTTATGTTTTTTCAGCTAATCGGCATTTCTATCATGATTCCGTCGCTCTTCTAATATCTGGCTCCACTATCGTTTTCTTTCTGCTTAGTTGATATCGTTTTGGCAAGCCGCATCAATAATTTGGCATGTATTGGTCTTTTTATTCACAACCATAATATCCAGTTTTCTGTGAGATCTCTCGGTCACACTGAATCATGAAATCCCAGAGAATCTTAACGTCATTTTTCACTACTGTTTCTGGATGAATTTAAGACCATTTGTCAGTCACTTTGATTCCAAACTTTTGGAAAAAAACTCCAATGCATATTTAATACTTTGTCATGTCGACATTTGTACTCTTTTTGAGCAAGTGTAGAACACGCACTAAGAATGTGCGAGACTGTTTCAAGAGTTAAACCACACATTCTTCACTTATCAGAACTGTCTGTCGCAGCAAAAGGGGGGAGAAAGCTAAGTAATTTGTGTTAAGCGATATACACGCGAGAAATTCTTTTCAAAGTTGAACGAATCAGTTCTTTCGACTTCTGTCTTCTTGCAAACGTCGCACTCTTCAACATCAAGTTCTTTTAAACCGTCGACCGATCCCCCCCCCCAAAAAAAAGAAACGACCCGCAATCTTTGTTTCAGCTTGACTTTTTATAGCCGTCGAGCAGTTGTCGCGGTAATGCGAGTATCGCGCACAACTCATATTTTGTGCGCTTTTGCGCATGCTTGTCACACTCCTCCCTGATCTCGAGATCACACATATGACAATGCTGGGAAGGCCGTTTCATCCGAGTACTTCGCCTTAATGGCACAGATTAAGAAACTTCCTCAGTGGTTCCTTCGTTTGCCGGATCATTAAACTCGTCCTGCCTTGGATCCTCATTATCTTCTTAAGAGCTTCCATGATCATCTTCTTCGTTCGTACAGCAGTGGGTCTTCGTCATCTGATGAATTAAGTTCATCATTGATTATAACGTCATGTCGGCATGCTGGGCGTACATCTTTTATGTGGCGTGGTGTTCCATCAACTGATATTGAGTGTTGACTATTTTTGTCACTGTTCCTGTACCGAACTGTGTTGTGCATCTTCCCCGCGGATTCTTCACCCAAGCCGCATCCCCTTCCTTGTACAGATTAGCCACTGCGATCTCGGGCAGCCTCACTTCATAGATACCTTTGATACGGATCCTAAAATTGTATAGCATATTCGAAGGTGCTGCCATGGCTGTCTTGTCATCTTTAGCCGTGACATTGTACCAGTACACTGCCTCCAAGATCGTGTTTTATAGTGCGATGGGATCGATCGATTATACCGTTTCCGGGGGGTACGTTGGCACACCGAAATCGAATGTGCACACCCCACATTTGTGTAAAATCAGCAATTGTCTTTCCACAAAACGCTGCACCATTATCTGTGAGCAATTCGGTCGGCGGCTCCCTTTCGCAGAATATACTCTGCAACTCCTTAATGACGTTAGCCGAATACTGTCGGTACAGCTGCCTCCAAATGGCAAAACGGCTGGGACCACAATTTATCAATGTCAAGTACACATGAGTACCGAAATGGGTTATATCCATAGCAACCCTACTCCAAGTGTCCGTGACGTTAAGCCTACCTGGCTTCCAATGCACCGGAGCTGGATCTCTGTATTGGCATTCTTTACAATACCCAACCAAAGATCGCACTGTAGTTTCAGTTATTGTTGGATTGACCAACTTTACAAAGAACTATGTCCTTTTCACACCGGGATGTTCACTGGACTGATGAATTGTCTGTATCTGAAGCGTCGTGTTCGTGTTCTGCGGCCACACAAGTTCTCTGGGTTCTGTTGCTTTACGGATCTCATCTATCCACCGCTGTGATACTCGGGTAAATTGGTCAGCTCTGTTATCGTGAGACTTGACGAGCCTCACGCCGATTGTTAGTTCATTTTCCGAGACCAAATATCGAAGCGTGGAGAGGCGACGCCAGATTAACATTTCCGAGGCTTCTTTGGTGTGTACTCTCGTCTGTCCAGACAAGATGTCAGTTATCCACCGATAAACACAGGCAGAGTCAGTTTGCAAATGTATAGTTTTAGCTTTCCACTGTAATACAAGGTTGACGCCTCGCTGCACAGCATCAAGCTCAGCTAAATTTATGTGTTTGTCTTCATGCACTGCGCAGAGCCAGCTTTCGTCCTCCGCATAAGAACCGTTGCTTTCCACAACCACGCCTGTAGCAATAGAACTGGCATATGCTTTCATTCACAAAAATGTCATCAATATATAAGGACGTAGCCTCATTTATATTCTTATCCTGACTGAGGACGGTATTAACAATGGCCCGCATTATTAGAGGGGCAATGTTCAGCCCGAATTCGAAGCGGGTAAGACAATATCGCTGTCCCTTAATTTTACTGTGTGATTTGTCAACATGTACTTGCAATTAGGCTCGGCGTAGGTCCAGCACTCAACGTTTGGTCCCTGTTGTCGCCATTCCCTCAATTTTTGTAAGCAAACATCCGCGTTGGCAGAATGCACATCCACGTACTCATTTAGCTCCCGATAATCCATAACGGGACGCACTTTTTGTTTATTTATTATTGCACAACAGCCATGAGAGGAATTAGACCTTGGGAGGGCAAGTTCGTCCTCGTGATATGGCAGTAAACAACCATTATCAATCCACATCTGCATTCCCGATCGTATACATCACATCACCAATCGGTGTTGGCGCTGGATACTCTGCAAGTCTATTTCTCAATGTAAGTGGAGGTTGGTCGCCATCCCACTTCCACGATATAGTCCACTTCTGAGTATCTTAGTCATATTTGACAGAGAAGTCAGGCTCGGTAATAGTGATAGCAGCAAAATTGGCCTTGCTAAAATGTGGAAAGGTCACCTCTCCTGCGCTAGACACAGCTACACTTCCCAGTCGCTTCATTGCGTCCAGTCCAAGCAATAAATCAAATCCCAGTAAGTATCCATCCACAACTAGGACTTCTATGCTTATGTTCCGTGTTGCATCAAGGTCAAACTGCACCATTCCTACTACACAGCAGCTTAGTGTGCTTCAATCTGCTGTGAACAGTGGAGTAACTATCCATTCCTTGCAACATGACTTGCGGACCAATGACTGCGTGCATCCGGTATCCACCAGTAGTCCATTGATGAGAATCGTAACAATTGGCAAGGCGCCATTTACACCAGTTTGGGGGATGAGATTGGTGCTCACATCTCACCCCCTTGCTCGTTTCTCGGACAAAATCGAGCAATGTACCTTCGCCGCCGACATTGATAACACGTGATTGGATTTCGAGGTCTGACCCCGACATCTCCTCCTGTTGCACTATCCAACAGACAATTGCTTGCCCTAGGATTCAGTCCATTAAACTTGTAACTGTTTTTGTTGTTGTAATTATTCGTAAACTTTTCTTTCTTTCGTCTTCTTTGCCGTCTTACGTTTTCTCTCATAGTTTTTCCTTTTTTCTTTTCTTTTTTACCCCTCATTCTTTTACGCGGTTCTCCTCCTATTCATCGTATCCTCGGCTTATTTTTTACTCTTCCCCTTCTTTTTCCTCTTTCCGTTTTCTTCTTCTTCTTCTTCTTCTTCTTCTTCATATTAATTTACTTGTCCGGTGTCAGAAAATACCATCATCATCGCAAACATGAATTAATTAATAAGAAACAAATTACCTTCCCGTTTAGTCGCTCTTTATGAAGTAAAAATCTTTAATACCATTTCCTTCGAAGATTCTCCAAACAAAAAAGACATGGCTGCCTGTTTTCAGTTTCGAATCGGCTATTTTATTTATTATATTTTTTTAAAAGAAGAGATTGTCAATTTTTTAATAGATTTTTTTTTAATTCAAAAAATGTGCAAATGAATTGACTTCTGTTTGTTATGATTTATATTAATTTCTATTGTTCAGAAAGCAATGTGAATTTTTATTGTAAAAATGTAAATTTTTAAAATGTATTCTTTTTTGCTTTAAAAGGCAAAAAAAAAAGAATTTACTAAAAGTATTGTTGTAAATTCGTCGTTATTTTATTTTATTTTTATTTATATTATTTGTAATGTTTGTAGAACCTTTTCAACTACCGTGGAATTTCCACTGGATCTGCTAGTTAATATTAGTAGTATTATTATTGTTGTTGTTGCACCTCCATGTGACGATTATGTACTGCGTCTCTGCGCATGTTCCCCATTTTCATGGAAAATGAATCCGGCACAAGCGATCATTCTCAAAATTTCCAATTGACCGATTTTATTATCAATTGTTAGAAAGCCGCGAAATGACTGCGTATGACAATGAAATCATTCTATCAAAAACATTCTTATTTTTCTGTGTACTATCAATCATGACATGGGTTCTTCATAATTGTCTGACCTATGCATTGCTTCCATTGGTCAAGATCGTTTGATTTATTTGTGTTGTTGTATTCACAATTTCGCTATTTTAATAGCTCGACTTCATAAGACTTACGTCCAAGAAGTGCAGGCTTGTTGAAGTCTTTTACTGCTGACTGTTTTCCTCCTCCGTATAGCCTTGGGTTTTTTTTTAATCTTATTCGCCTCAGATAAAACACAGTGCAACTCCAGGGACACTCTAGGGATTCTAGCGACAGAGCGTCTTTTTACATGATATTTAAATGTCTAAATGTCCATACAGCCAGGGAAGCAGGAGTCCAAGAGAATTCGAAAATCTAGCAGTTCGAAAGAAAAACAATTAGAGTAAAATGGTTATAAGCATCTTTATATCTTGACACTGCAGAGAGGGATTTATCTATTTGTCGGATTATGTGGCGTTATTTACGTCGAAGGTACAGAAGTGTTATTAAAGTACTCGTAAAACAGGCACAGGAATCCAACATTGCTGTGATAGGACAGGGTTTGGAGTTTGGCCGATAGTGCTGAGCTTATTAGATTGGAGAGTATTCTTTGGACCCTGCAGAGAGACAAAGACTAGTAATAGATGCAGTAGTCATAATATGGTAAAGATACTCCAATTTTTGGCGAATAGTGGCTTTATAAAGATATAAAGGTATGTGTAATTTTCTTACAGAGAGCCAACCTTTTTGGCAGCAACCTTAGCAATGTCTTCAATGTATTTGCTCTAATCCATGTTGCCTGTGAATGTTAAGGCGAAGAGTTTGAACGAAGAGTAGAACTAAAATCAATACACATATCCTATCGTTGTTATAACCATTATTCTGTTCTGTTAGAAATAAATATATTCGTTCAACGTAATTTAAAAAGTAAATAGAATTATAAAATATCAATCTCTACTATTATATAAAAGCCACTTTGTGTGCAAGTGTGTATGAGTTCCTTCATCATATATTCCGAAGCGGCTGAGCCTATCTTTTATAAATTTCACACAAAGCTAATTCATATATCTGGCAGTGTTCTTATATAAGTTTTGTACAGAAATTGACCCGAAAAGTATAGGAAATCGACAAAACAAAAACAATCTTAAACATAGTTTTTCTCTCTTATAGATAAAAAGAAGAATTTGTACAGGAAATAGTTTACGTTACACCGGCTAAGGGAGATAATAAAATTTCAGCAAATCATTCCTTCTTAAAAAATAAAAACAGATAAATTATAATCGAGAGGTGTAGTTTAGTGGTAGAGCATTCGACTCCAGATGACTCTCTGCTCAAACCGGGGTTGACCTTACCATTTTATTTTATTTTATTTTCTTATTAATGAGTTCAATTTAAGATAAAATTAGAGGTAATATTTAAAATC
Source organism: Euprymna scolopes (assembly GCF_053919585.1). Taxonomy (NCBI): domain Eukaryota; kingdom Metazoa; phylum Mollusca; class Cephalopoda; order Sepiida; family Sepiolidae; genus Euprymna; species Euprymna scolopes. The sequence goes on from NC_136513.1 coordinate 56,632,282, forward strand.
GCTGAAAATTATTTTTCCATTTGCATATATTAAAACTAAACATTAACCTGAAGTGACTTTTTTCAGTGTATTCAGCGTCAACTCTAAATATCAACTTACATGATATTGTAAAGAAACACGGACAGAATTCGATGTACGACATTATCATTATTTATTTTTTTAATTATTTTTATTTATTAGTGAATTAGTCCACCGGGAAAATTATTCTTCCTAATATTAATAATTAATCTAGGATTGATTCTAAAATCATATATACGTAATCTGCATAAATTAAAAATATCATGTTTAAGCAACGCAGGGCTGCTAGCTAGTAAATAAATAAATAAAATTATATTACAGCTTGTTGCTTGTGTTAAATTTTATGAATAATGTAAAGGACGTTATTTTTTATTAGTTAAAATTAAAAGCTGTCTCTTGCTCTTGTATTAAATAAGCAGAGGTTTCTTCAAAATCAATATATAAAAAAATTATTCAACAAGAAAAGACAAAAAACTATTTCTAAAGGAAAGACAGTACTTTAAAAGGCGTCGCTATTGCCAACGTCTTTGAAAATGAAGAACTTACTTTGAAAAAAAATTACTTTCAAAGGAATAGAGAAGACTAAAGCTAATTTTTTTAACCGTACTTGATTTGAGTACCTATCTATCTATCTATCTATCTATCTATTAATCTCTCTCTCCATATACACACACACACACATATATATATATCTATATACTTTTTTTTATTTTTTACATAAGCATTAATATATCGCTACCCATTCATGAACATGTTTAGCTAAGCTAGTTATTAGTAACTAGAGATCGCTTCGGACGATGTTGCTCATACAAAAGTTTAGTACGTAATATATAATGTATAATATAATGTATAGTCTGTTTTTATATAAGCAATATCTCGTAAAGAGGTCTCTAGTTTCTTGTAACTAACTGACTGAAACATATTAGTTATTGTGTAGCGACATATTATTGCTTATGTAAAACAAATAAAAAGTATATCTTGCCCTACTTTGGTATTGAGAACTCTTGTGTTAACTTCGCTAAAACTTCATTGGTGTTTTACCTGTGGAAAATATAAACCTGGAATTATATATGATTGCTTTAAATATGAGCATTGATTAGATTTGGCTAAGAGTTACTTAAACTTACTCAGCAGACTTGACAAGACTTGACAAGATTTGACAAGATGCCATATTTTCTGGCTTCGAAAATTTCCACTTGTTTTGTTTTTATTTTTTATTTTTATTTTTATTTTTTTTTGCTTTTTGACAGGTTTAACAGGAATTGAGATGTACCCTACTAAAACCTGATTGTCACAGTAGGTTAATCTAAAAATTGTTATTAAAAATAATTTTCCAAACAGGTCTTTAAAGTTCAATATATCATGTGGCTTCATGCTTTGCCTGGGCCGATTTACATAAAAGGAAGTGGCATTCTAAAGATACGTTCTTTCAATCTGTACATTTGCTGATGACACATAATTCAAAGGACGACGTGCTGGACAAACTAACCGACTAACCGTCCAACCGAATGATAGATGGAACCTCTTACACACCGCATATTAACATAGATTTCCCTCGAGTATTTCCACTCGGAAGAGAAATGCCAGTAGATCCTTTGATTTTTTAGAACGTTAATGGCGAAATTGTTGTCAGACATATTGACAGCCGAAGAAAGTTATTGCAACCTTACGGCATAATTGTCAGATATTCAAAATGATTTCGAGTACCGATTGGAACAGTCAAATCGATCGCCCGAAATTATTTGTGACCCCACTTGGAGAGGTCGCACATGAACTGCTGGAGAAGTATGATGAACGAATACTTGAGTTTACTGTTAAAATAGAAGCGATGTTTTTTTTCTCTTTCTAAACGAAGCTTTCACAAAAATCGCATAAAAAACTATTTATATTTTTATCAATATATATATATATATATATATATATATATATATTTGGTAAAAACTAGTAATTAGTAATCACTTGAAGAGAGTGCTCAATACTATTGCAGAGCAAATATGTGTTTTATTTATTTTATATTTAGATAAAAACACACACACATAATATGTGTGTATATATATATATGTATATATAGTTTTTATGAGATATATATATATATTTCTGTAGAAATATTTTTTATTCACTGATATTTCATTTTTATATATACTAATCCTTATTTACGAAGCTCAATATAATATCAGAGCAGATAATAGATAAATGACAAAAGTCTATATTCCAAATTTCATGATCTTGACCATCTACAGTTTATTCATTAAATTCAGTTGAAACATACAATTCTTGACAGTATCTGTTTAGTAACAATCAATCACCTTATTATTATATCAATCAGTGAGTTTATTTTACCCTAAACTCATGAGAAAAAATAGCAACGATTAATCCACGAAATGAAATAAACTTGGACATGAGCAAAAATCCAAAAATTGGAAGAGAAGTGGCAAATACCTTATAGTTTTCTTTTATTATGTCATTTAAAAAATTAAACGGAGTTTAAAAACTCATGTCGAATATTTCAAATCTAAGATTATACTTTACGCTCACACGTTTTTATATATATATATATATAGATATATATATATGTATATATATATATATATATATATATATATATATAAACGCGAGAGCGTAAAGCATAATCGTAGATTTTAAACATTCGGCATGAGTTTTTAAATCAACTAGGTAAATGGAAAATGCTATTAGAAGTCCAAAGTAACACGAGAGTGTTTTGTATAGAGAGTTGAGTCTTGGTAAGAAGTTCGTATTAATGTGTACCTAGGAATAAAGAAAAAGCTAATTTTGTTAATTTGCAATTCCTAGAATTGTCGGTGATTATGCTACCTTTAAGTTTTCTTGCCTTTCAGCTGATTAAAATATGGTTGTCTTCAAGTCCAATGTAAACAAGTTCTTGATGAGCCGTTCCACTTGTTAACAAATTTACTGAATTTCCATTACTAACGACTATTTACTACTGTACTCTCTTAACTCTTATCCTGAGTGGTCTCTAGGCCTTAATAAGTGGTTATGCCTATGTAAAACAAAAGTTGTTGCAGTATTTGTATGCACAAAACAATTAATATATGTAGCAATGCGGAGGGGAAAAGATAAGGTAAGAACTGGAAATTTTCCAAAAAAGTTTTAATTATTTTTTAATCCATTAGATGTTAAGTGTAAAATGTGCAAAAGAAGTTGAATCATGGGAGAAAGTGCGCAGTGACACGTAGTAAATATTATTTTTTACTTTGGCTAATAACTTTATAATGTAAAGTGAGAGTTCTACATAGAAATCTCCCTGCATAGAGAGGTCAATGGAAATCTTGCATATAAATGAAGAATAATAAAATTATCAAGTTTATTTAGTTTATATATGCTACATAAGTTAGTGAGCGGCAATATACAATAAGATGATCACCTGGTGCTCTCGACGACTTAGACTACAGCCAGACTCTGAGGATCGAGGTACACTCAACTGTATATTACATACGCACAAACCTAATTAATTATAATATATGTATGGAATAGGATTAATAATAAGTATATATATATATATAAATATATATATATATATACTATTTATATTTTATAAATATACTATTTATATTTTATATATATATATTATATATATAAAATATAATATATATTATTATATAAAAATAATAAATAAATAAATAAAAAATGGATCCAAATAAAAAATGGGCGATTTTCTAAGAAAACACCGGATCTCCAAGGTGGCGATGTTAATTATAAATTTCGTCTTTAACCCACCTACGAGCATGATTTTTCTTTTTTAACTGGAACTTATATTCTACTGTTTATTTCTCTTTATTTATTTGAAAAGGATACATCATTAGTAGATTATGTATTATTAACTGTTCTTCAACGGATTTACCTGTCTTTGATTTCAATCTAGATATTACCAAATATGAATTTCAATCTACGAATCTCAAATGACTTCCTCTAAGTATTTGATATTTAAGAACCTTTAGCTGCTATATCTATTTCCATTTGCTACACAATTAAAAAAAAATTTGTTTTCTTTTATGCAAATATGTTAGTATTCATATTTTGCAGTTTTATTTTAAGCTTGAAATAGAATTTCATCATTATATTGTGTTATTATCTTTTCTCTAATGAGGAGAATGTATTCTTTGGAACTCCACGAATTAAGGATTGTTTAATTTTTCATTTAGTATTCCTTGTTGGATAATGAAATATCTATTGTCACTGTATGCAGATTAAAAAAACTTATATTGAATATTGAAGCTTTTTTTAATCTGCTTTTGATTGTTTATATAAATATTTTTAACATTTATATCATGTTTTAAGTTTATTATCGTAATAACCTTACAATTATTTTATATATATATTATTTTATATATATATATATATATAAATTTGGAAAACAGTATATAATTTTAAAGCTTCCGTTATTAAGCGATGCGAGAAAACTGATTGGGAAGTGATATACAAATTACCATTAGCGTATTAAGCAATGCTCTTTGTGTAAACAAATTGAGCTTAGGTATTTCGACAATGTCAAAACATTGTTAGTTTCTTGCCCGCATAACAGCAGTCGAATAGCGCAATGGTTAGAAGCTCCGACTGTCGTTTGTGCGGTCGGGTTTCGATCCTGGCTTGAGGTAGTTGTTTGTCTAGCCGCAATGATGAGCTGTGAAACAGTGAAACAGTACTGTATGTGGATGGATATATATATATATATATATATATATATATATATATGTATATATATATGTATATATATATATATATATATATATATATATATATAAAGCACACATGTATATGCATAAATATATACAGATAGAAACTATACACATACATACACAGATAAAATGTTATTGTAATTGAAGGGATTATTTTTCAATTTAGTTAACATCGTACTCACTGTAGTTGAAACTATTCCTATGTTTGCAACAGGAAATATCTCATTTCTTGCATCAATAATATATTTACTCTTAGGAGATGTAATTATCCTAACAGCTTCAGAAATGCAGAGTTGGCAAGATCTTAAGTCTGGTACGTTACGTCTTGATTTATCGAGTATAGTCCATTTGATAGAAAAAGGAGTACTAGTAGATCAAAGTTTTCTGACCAGAGTAGTTAGAGTTTTTCCTTGGCTATTATAAGTATTTTGATTATTAAAGTAAGATAAGTGGTTGGGGATTCTTTAGCAATTTCGAAGTTTATCCGATCTATATATCGGATTTAGTGGGTTCTATATTCTGTTATTAATTAGTAAATTATCATTAGTGTCCATGAGAGGATTGTTATGATAAGTATTTGCAGTTACTGCATTAATGGAGTTCGTATTTGGTAGAAGACTGTACAAATTCATATTGCTGAAATTGTTGAGTGAAATTATATTATTGTTATCATTATTTCTGTTATTGCAAGTATTCAGAAAAACTTGTCTAATGAAATGAACTTGATGGTTAGTGTTAGAATGATGGGGGGGCACCGTTTGTGAAGTTGCAGTTGCAAGTGGAGGGTGGGTTTTGTGTTAGTTCAGTAACTGTCTAGGAATGAATGAGATCCCTGTGCATACAATCATTTGCTAGAGGCCATTGAGGTTTATTTTTACAATTGCGGTTAGATTTTTTAGTTAAGAGAAAAGAAATTGATTTGCCAGATTTAAATAGAAAACTGGTTCTGTAGTGCAAGTTTTCAAGAATTTTAGCGAAAGAACTGACCTAGTAAATTATCGCCCCATTAGCCTCCTCCTACTGTTCGCCAAAATATTTGAGACCATAATTAACCAAGCTCTAGTCCATCACCTTACAGATGCTAAACTTCTGACTGACCAACAATATGGATTTAGGCAAACCCGTTCCACAGCAGACATCTTTACTGTAATCTCAGAACGTATATACCGGTCACTGGACAAAGCGGGGGAGGGCACCGCGGTAGCTCTAGATATATCTAAGGCTTTTGACAGGGTATGGCATGAGGGTCTTCTCAAGAAAATCAGATGATACGGCATCACTGGAAGAATACATAAAATAACTAGATCCTTCTTAGATAAGAGAAAAAACCAGGTTGTTCTTGACGGTCGTACATCTAAACGATATGATATAAATGCGGGAGTGCCTCAGAGGTCTATCCTTGGACCTCTGTTATTCCTAATATTCATAAATGACCTCCCTGATAAAATTGTCTGTGAGATGTTTATGTATGCTGATGACACCATGCTCTATAACAGACACGAGAAGAAACCAAATAAACACATATCTAAAGAAATGGCAGAAACACTAGAGGAAGACCTCTGATCCGTAGTGGAATGGGGACAAAAATGGATGGTCACCTTCAATGCTGCCAAGACTAAACTTCAATAATTACAAGAAACCTCCTCTGCCACCAATAGCAATGGTCAGTGACTCTTTATCTGAAATTACATCTTTTAAACTCCTCGGCCTAACGTTCACAGGAAACATGAGTTGGAATAATTACATTTGAACATTGCCAGGACCGCTACAAAGGAGGTGGGTTCTCTCTACCGTGCTTAAAAGCTATTAACGCCTGAAAGTATCCTATACCTCTATAAGATCACCATTCGCCCATGTATGGAGTATTGTTGTCATATTTGGGCTGGTGCATCTGCCACTAGTCTCTCGCTCCTAGACAAGGTTCAAAAGAGAGTCGCCAATCTGATAAGTCCTGAACTGTCAGCTAAACTTCAGCCTCTGTCACATCGGCGAAATTTTGCATCCCTCTGCCTGTTCTACAAGTACTTTAACGGTAAATGCTCTGACGAACTGCAAGCACTTGTGCCCCCTCGACATAAATATCTCCGACAAATCCGACAAGCAGCTAAATCCCCCCCTTCACAGTAGAGATCCCTAGATGCAAGAGAGCCTTCTCCTCCAGTAGTTTCTTCCCCAGAACATCTAGACTTTGGAATTCCCTTCCGGGCCCCTGCTTCCCCAACTGTACTGACATGCAGAAGTTCAAGTGCAACGTGAACCGACATCTTGCTGCCCAACTCCCTACACAGTGCCCTGATGTTTATATCCCTGATAGTAGCCCCCTACACCAAAGTGGCAATGTGCCTTGTTTGGGGTGAAAATGTAATAAAAACATTTTTTTTTTAATTCCTGTTGTTAGATGTTGTTATACTCTGCGCTAAGTATCGCATTATCAAGTAGGCGATCTTAATTGGATTTTTCTTAAATAAACTGCAATATTTATGTGGATACTTAAAGGACTTTTCTATTATCTTGAAAGACATCCTTGGGTATATTTGTTTTAAAAGAACGGTTAAACCAAATTGTTTTATTTTTACGAATTTTTTGGAGGGTTTTGAAGCGTATGATTTGATTATAGATATTTATTTTAATGTTCCTACTATTATTGGTTGCAACCGGTCTATTTACAGAATTATCTTTAACACGGGTCATATCTTGGGGGATTACAGAATTGAAAAGGGATGTTGAAAAATGGTGTTGATCGTATATTATTTTGTCAGTATAACCTGAATTTCTAAGAGCATTATTGAAGAAAATAGAATTATGGTCGACTTTTTTATTTACAGAAAGTTTGGAGACTCTATAAGATACTGAGGGCACTATAGATATTTTAATAGAAATGAGATGATTCGAAAGCTTATGATCGAAGTAAAGTTGGGTTTATGGGATGAACTGAAAGTTTTGGAGTTTTGTGAAACATCTAAAAAATTAGAGATTTTCATTTCGGGTTCAGCCATTATAGAAAGGCTATAATTGTTTAAGAAATTATGCAGCTTTTTAATACTCGTGTTATACTGCCCAGACATAGTTCTTATGATGAAAAAACATTGTCTTTGATTTTAATAGTATCTATCATTGATTTGCATCTGGATATTACTAAATATGAATTTACACTTACGAATCGGCATTAACTTCCATGACATATTTGATATTTGAGAACTTTTTCTTGCTATAGCTGCTCCCATTACCTGTGCAATTTCAAAAACTTTTTTATGCAAATATGTTAGTATTAATTTTGCAGTTTCATTTTATGCCGTAAATAGTATTTCATCATTATATTGTGCTATTGTCTTTCCTCTGATATGTACATTCTTAAATTTTAATTTTCTCATATTTATATATACGTGTGTGTGTGTGTGTGTGTGTGAATGCGTATGGATGTATACATCTTAATAGATATTTAATATTTATTATTACTACATACCTCTATTTGAATAAATATTCGAACACTTGCGTGTACAAGTTTGCTATCTTGATTCGGCTCTGTTCCGATTTTGAGAAGTTAATTTTCATATATATATATATATAAATATATATACATATTTATATATGTATACGTGTGTTTGTGTATGCGATGTGTGTGTAGTTTTCTTTTATGAACGCACTTTGGTAGGTAGTTAGATAACGATAGTAACACGCACACACACATATATATATATATATATATATATATATATACACATTGAAGACTGCGATATAAATACATTTTATGATGCGAAAACAGTTTGATATAAAAATCAAACTTTGAATGTTTATTTACGCACTCAATACTGACGAATTCGTTTTGTTGCTAGTTTTGCCGTGTTTATACAAACTTAATAATTCATGTATACTCTTAATTTAAGTTGGCCTTTAATAGTTTCTTCATCGAAAAACTATTTTAATCGTTTAAATCGTAAAATTAAAAAAGAACCTGAATAATGAATGAATGTAGATCTATTTGTCACAATTTCAAATCTGAGCACATATTTTGCAAAGAGATCCTGATATATATATATATATATATATATATATATATATATATATATATATACAGATATATATATATATACATATATATATATATACATAGGCATCCTTCCTCTTATGTATTTGCTTGTCTAGTACCAAAGGTACTTAAGGTTTTATGCATTTTTATTCTCATAGCATTTATATGCTAGTAAACATGTCGCAGATTAGATCTTGTAATCTTATTAAATTTACTTATATATGTATTAGTAATAGTTCATTTTAAATTTTTTTATTTATATATTAGTATAAGTATTTACCGTATTGTTCTACATTTTGTTATTGAGGACGAGGTATTTTTTACTGCAGAGCCATTTATTTTACAGCTGTCCTGTTTTTAAACCTCCGAAACAGCAATATGATAGGCAGTTGAAAATCCTTGTTCTATTTTTAAACATTTTAGTTAAGTTTTTTTATTTCATTCTTATATAATAAAATTCTCTTTTATAATTGTAGACTTTTAAGAAATCGGCTAATGCAAGTGCTAAGTTTATTTCTATTTAACAATAATAAAAATGTTAGTTAATGATTTCTTTTTTTTTTATCCTATTATAGTTTTATTCTCTTTTGTAATTATAAACTTTTTCGAAGTCGGATTATGTAGGTGCTAAGTCTATGATAGGTTAAATTTAATTTCTTTTTTTCCGAGAATTTGTACTGCATTTTTTATTCTTATTTTTACATGCGAAAAAGAGAGAGAGAGAGAGAGAGAGAGTCGTTGAAAAAGTTTACTTCAATAAATGTATAATTTGTAGTTTATTTATATAAACGTACAATTTATATAACAAAATAAAGAATAAAATATTCACAAATTTAATAGAAACAAAAATTTAAAACAAACGGTCACAAATTTAATAACTAATACTTGGCTGACATTTTCTTTGTTGTTTTTAATGGTCTGACCCTTCTCGGCATCTCATTGATTAGTTGACGAATATCATCTTGAGGAATTTTTTACCATGTCTGATGCAATAATGCTAAAAGTTCCAGCTTAAAAGATGACTTCCTTTCTTTTTACGAATGTTTCTGTCTAATTCGCCCTAAAAGTTTTCAACTGCGTCCATTTCAAGGGGACTTACTTGACCGTGGAATTTAATAATCATTTTTTTTGCTCAACCCATGGTGTGTCACCCTAGCAGAGTGACAAGGAGCTCTGTCTCTTATAAATAGGGAGCTAACTTTTTTTCATTTTACCATTTTAGAGTACTGCTAGGTATCATCTCATATAATATTGAAACATAATTGACAGAATTGATTTTGCCTTCGCTCTTCATTAGATCTGAACGACTATCACTCCAAATTGCACCCGATGCCATAACCGTGACCCCCTCCAATATTTCAGCATATACTTCAGTCTTTTTAAGCCATACCATATCTTTTTACAGTCCGGAAATATCGCAGATCGCGACTCATCAGAGGAAACGACACGGATTCAAATGATCGTAGATCTCTCCGTCATCTCACGAGCCCAATCTTTCTGCATTTGATATTGGTATGGCAAATGAGAGATGTCCTTCTCGCAGCTCTAAAATAGTAGCTCCGCTTGTGAAAATAACTAACATCTGTTCTGGGACATAAACCAGCTTATGTTGCAATGTCAGAGGCTTTGCACTAAGGACATTTTGTTTCACAAGATGCAAGGTTCTTTCTGGTTGCCCAGGCGACCTAGATGAGGTTTTGCGCACTCTTTGTTTTCTCGTGTATGATTACTCTATTGACATTATAAAGGGAGTATTGAAATATTTCCAGCTATATTGCGTTAACTAAGACCACCTTTCTGTTGACCCATGATTCATCCTCGCATAAATTCTGATAGGTCTGATGCTCCTTTTGTTCGTTGCATGCTCTAAGGTTGTTAGATGCAATTTTAATAAGATACTTTATGTAATTTCTCTCTGTAAATATGAATAAGCATGAAAAATATATAACCTAGCGTCAATTCTTTCCCGTCATCTCTGTTTGTCTGTCTGTCTGTCTCTCTCTCTCTCTCTCTCTCTCTATATATATATATATATATATATATATATATGTGTGTGTGTGTGTGTGTGTGTGTGTGTGTGTGTGTGTGTGTGTATTATACATATATACGACCTTGTTGATGTAGGTGCAAAAAGCTTCTATTAAACTCCTCCTTGAATACTTGGTCTACCGAGTTAAAATTTGATATATAGATTATTTGGACCAGTAGTAGACTTTCAATTTTTTAAAAGTAACTGTTGACTTGGCAAGGTTAGTCGATTAAAACATTGCCCATGTTGTTACGTTTGCACATGCGCAAAAGTTAATCATTCATAGCTTAAAGTCGTTTTTATTTTTAACCATGTGTCTGTAGCTCAAAGGGTAATGACGCTAAAGATATAAATAACGACTAAAATTGGAGCGCTAGACGTTCTAGTTTCGATTCTAGCGGATGTTACCAAAGCCATATGTTAATAACTATTGAAATAATGGCTATATATTCTATAATCAATAGAGAATGGACTCTATAATAATGATAGTGGTGAATGCTCTGACGAACTGCAATCACTTGTGCCCCCACGACGTGAGCACCCTCGACAAACCCGACAGGCTGCTAAATCCCACCCCCACGCTGTAGAGATCCCTAGATGTAAAAGATCTTTTTACTCCAATAGTTTCTTCCCCAGAACCGCTAGACTCTGGAATTCCATTCCAGGTCCCTGCTTCCCCAACAGTACTGACGTGCAGACGTTCAAGTGTAACGTGAACCGACATCTTGCTGCCCAAATCCCTACATAGTACCCCAGTAGTTGTTGCCCCTGATAGTAGCCCCCTACACCAAAGTGGCAATGTGCCTTGTTTGGGGTGAAAGTGTAATAAAAAAGAAAGAAATCTGCATGAATTAAAATATAATATTCATGTGTATTTTACGACCGGGCAACGCCGGGCGGGTTTCTAGTAATAACAAGTACTGTGATTCTACAGAAAATGTCGATCTCTTAAGAGAGGAACAACGCCAAATTTAATCCTGACCCTAGAATGAATTAAATCATTCGTTGATATCTATGCTGATGACACGACCATCTACGGCAACACATCAAAGGCTGTAAATGACAAAGTTCTCTCGGATTCTCTCTCCTCTGATCTCGAGCGCGTGGTTCAGTGGGGGAAGATGTGGCTGGTTACCTTTAATGCATCCAAAACCAAACTCTTATCCTTACATCATCAACGCTGTGATCCCCAGCTGGCATCAATTGTGATGGATGGATCTCGTCTGGGTGAGGCCCCGTGTGTTGACAAGCTTCTGGGTTTGACCTTTACTCCTGATCTGAAATGGAACACGTACATCAAGTCTGTTGCCAAGGTCGCTGGAAAGATGGTGGGATCCTTCTACCGCTCCAGAAGATATCTCACTACTGATGCAATTCTCTATCTATATAAAAGCCAAGTACGTGCAAGGATGGAATACTGTTGCCATATCTGGACAGGTGCTGCCAAAAACAGCCTATCATGCCTTGACAGAGTACAAAATAGACTTCGTGGTTTAGTGGGGGATGCCCTTTTCTCTACCCTGCAACCTCTCTCCCACAGAAGAGACGTTGCGATCCTATCCTTGTTTTATCGCTATTTTCATGGCAGGTGCTCGTCTGAACTCCAATCCCTGGTCCCCCCTCGCCAATCTTTCACGAAAAACACCCGTCTAGCTGAATCCACTGTGAAAAATTTCCCCCACTCTATATCTGTGCCTAAATCAAAACGCGGATTCCATGAACAAAGCTTCTTTCTTAGAACTGCACGCCTGTGGAACTCTGTTCCGTCTGCCTGCTTCCCTCCGGACTACAACTTGGATGTGTTCAAGTTCAATGTTAACAAATTCCTAATGAACCGCCCCCTAATTAAACACTTAATCAAATCTCCACACTAACGTAATGTACTTGCAATAACCCTTATCCCTGAGTGGCTTCCGGGCCTTGATAAGTGGTGATCACTGTGTAATAAAAAAAAAGAACGATTAACGTCCCAACGAACTGATAGACCGATTTGAAAAAGAAACACACACACACACACACACACACACACACACACACACAAACACACACATACAGACACCTCAAAACCGTGTGGACCGGATCTCATCCCGGCTGTGCTATTAAAAAAATGTCCCGCTGAGGTTGCTCCAGTTCTCTCAAAACTTTTCAATAAATGCCTAAACGAATCTTGCTTTCCTGACTGCTGAAAAACTGATTCTGTGGTACCAATTTTTTTTTTTTTTTTTTTTTTTACATGGGGGATTCACCACTAATCAAGTCCCGGAAGCCACTCGGAGATAAGGCTTATTTTGTGTACAATAATCAATGGGATAATATCGTAGTAATAGTTGGTATTGGAGATTTGATAAAGTGTTTCACTTAAGAGGGCGATTAATCAGGGATTTATTTATGTTGGACTTCAAGACATCCAAGTTGTAGTCAGGTGGGAAACAGGCAAACGGAAGAAAATTCCACAGGTGTGCACTTCTCAGAAAGAAGTTTTGTTCATGGAATCTACGTTTTGATTTAGGCACATATAAAGAGTGGGGAAATTACTGACAGTGGTTTTAGCTAGACGGGTGTTTATCGTGAAAGATTTGCGAGGGGGGCCAGAGAGTGGAGCTCGGACGAACACTTGCCATGGAAATAACGATAACAGGCTCGCAACGTATCTTCTGTGGGTGAGAGGTTGCAGGGAAGAGAAAAGAGCACCCCCACTAAGCCACGAAGTCTATTTTGTACTTTGTCAAGGCAGGATATGCTCTTTTTAGAAGCTCTAGCCCAGGTGTGGCAGCAGTACTCCATCTTTGGACGTACTTGGCTGTTATACAAATAGAGAATTGCATCAGTAGTGAGATATCTTCTGGAGCGGTAGAAGGATCCCATCATTTTCCCAGCGACCCGTACAACAGACTTGATATAGGTGTTCCATTTCAGATCAGGAGTAAAGGTCAAACCAAGGAGCTTGTCAAAACATGAAGCCTCCCCAAGATGAGAGCCATCTATTTCAATTGATGCTAGATGAAGAACAGAGCGTTGATGATGTACAGATAGGAGCTTGGTTTTAGATGAATTAAAAGTAACCAGCCACCTCTTCCCCCACTGTACTACGCGCTCAAGATCAGAAGATAGAGAATCAGAGAGAGCTTTGTCATCTACGGCCTTTGATGTGTTGCCGTAGATGGTCGTGTCATCAGCATAGATGTCAACGAATGATTTAATTACATTGATGTAGATCAGGAAGAGAGTTAGGCTAAGGATGGACCCCTGAGGGACTACATCATTAATACTGTGGGCCTCTGATTTCTGCCCATCAACCACTACTCTTATGAACCTATCGGAGAGAAATGATTTAATAATTGAGAAAACATTTCCAGTTATACCGTAGCTGGAAATCTTGTGAAGTAGGCCCTTATGCCATACCTTGTCGAAGGCCTTTGATATGTCAAATGAAATTGTCCTAGAAAGGAAGCCATTGTCAAGAGATTCATTAATCCTATAGGATATAACTCTTAGCGCATCAGCTGTAGATCTAGCAGAACTGAAATCATATTACATGTCACTAAGGAGGTTATTTCTGCTGAGGAGATTGACTTCTTCTTTATTTAATATGGATTCCAGTAACTTACTTATGACCCACGAGAGACTTATTGGTCTGTACTGAGAGGGAGATGACTAATCACCTTAAATACAGGGCATACTGACGATGTTTTCCAGGGTGTTGGAAAGCACTTCTCCTTAAGGCAACGCTTAAAGAGTCTTGTAAGTATGGGGGCAAGTTCTGGTCGAAGCTTTTCAATAATTGGAATACCGTCAGGGCCAGTTGCTTAACTGGAATCAAGGTTCTTGATTATTTGGCGACCTCACGCACAGATATTTGTATGTTGGATAGTGTGTTGTCTGTTGTAGGAGGAAATGCGGGGAGTTGATCACCTTCGTCGCAGAGAGTAGACTTAGTTGTAAAATTCTTTGCCAAAACTTGTGGGAACCAAGCTGCTACTCAGCTACTTTGGATTTACCGGACTGAGCATATACCTCTTTTGCATTTCTTATTACTCTTTTACAGAAATTTTCAAGAATTCTGGCGAAAGGACTGACACATTAAATTATCGCCCCATTAGCCTTCACCCGCTTTTCGCTACAATATTTGAGTCCTTAATTAATCAAGCTCTAGTCACTCACCATACACCTGCTAAACTCCTGACCGACAAACAAATGGATTTAGGGGCACACGTTCCACAACAGACATCCTAACTGTAATCTCAAAACAGGGTGGGGTAGAGCAGTATCTCTCGATATATTGAAGGCTTTTGACCGGGTGTGGCACGATGGTCTTCTAAGGAAAATTAGATTATATGGCATCACTGGAAGAATACATAATGCAATTAAATCTTTCTTAAGTAAGAGAAAAATCCAGGTTGTCCTTGACGGTCGTACATCTAAACAATATGATATAAATGCGGGAGTACCTCATGGGTCTTTCCTTGGACCTTTATTATTCCTGATATTCATAAATAACCTCCCTGATAAAATTGTTTCGGATATGGGTATATTTTCTATACACAACTCTCTATAACAGGCACGAGGGGAAAACAAATGAACACATATCCAAGGAAATTCCAGAAACATTAGAGGATGACTTCCAATCTGTAGTGGAATGGGGACAAAAATGGATGGTCACATTCAATGCTGCCAAGACTAAGCTTGTCTCCTTCAATAATTACAAGAAAACTTCTCTACCACCAATAGTAATAGCCAAGAACACATTACCCGAATGTACTTCCTTTAAACTCCTCGGACTAACTTTTACAGGGAACATGAACTACTGTGAGGAAGGTGAGCTCTCTCTACCGTACAAGAAAACTACTTCGACATGAAAGTACCTTGTGCCTCTATAAGACTACCATCTTCCCATGTATAGAGTACTGTTGTCACATTTGGGCTGGTGCATCTACTACTTGTCTCTCACTCCTGGACAGGGTTCAAAAGAGAGTCGCCAACTTGATAGATCCTGAACTGTCATCTAAGTTCAGCCTCTGTCCCATCGACGAAATGTGGCATACCTCTGCCTGTTCTACAAGCACTTTAATGGTGAATGCTCTGACGAACTACAAGCACTTGTACCCCTCGACGTGAATACCTCAACAAACCAGACAAGCAACCAAATCCGACCCCTTCACAGTAGAGATGCCTAGGTGTAAGAAGGCCTTCTACTCCAATAGTTTCTTCCCCAGCACTGGGAGACTTTGGAACTCCCTTCCGGGATTCTACTTTCTCAACTGTACTGACATTCAGAAGTTCAAGAGTAATGTGAACAGACATCTTGCTACTCATCTCTTTTCATAATAACTTATGTTCCCGATAGTAGCCCCCTACTTCAAAGTGGCACTGTGCCTTGTTAGAGATGAAAATTGAATTTAAAACACACACACACACATACATATATATATATATATATATATATATATATATATAGCTTACTACATAGTTCTACCAATGCATTGAGCACTGTTGAAGTAAATACTTAAAGTGTACGCATAAAATTATACTTTCGTATATTAATTGATGTGATTAAATGAATTAGTCATATATATATATATATATATATATATTTATATGTGTGTGCAAAAATGTGTATTGACACTAGGAACAGTTTGGATTGGCTAATCTAATAATCAAAACTCCTCATAAGCGATGATTCTAATCGTCTTTCTTTCAGCGTCAAATGAAAGACAATAATTTCTCTTGGGAGGTGTTAATTTTTTTTCTAAGGGAACATTTCCAAAAATAAAATTATATGAAACTACCCCAAAAGACATTGTATATACGAAAATTGCCATTTACATCCAAATCTTACGTCTGGTTTCTATAGTAACACAACTGCACGCACATGCCCCCTCTTTCCGGTGGCCAGAAATGGGTATTCATTTTAAGTTAAATTTACATGAAAAGTGACCACCCACTTTTTGAAAAAGTAATTCCTTTATATCATGAAAACTATATTTTGTGACGGAAACGGTGTTCAGATTTTTTAGCATAGAGAAATCTACAAAAACTATTTTGTTATATACAGACGTGAGACGGGCCTTAAAGTAAAATAATACCAATTGTTTCTTTTCACCGATTATTTTTTTTTTTCGGTTACACAGCTTTAGTAACCGAAAAAATAATAAATTTATCGCCAAAAATAAATAAATAATTTTTTTAATGCATACAAAGCAGAAATCTAGCATGCAATAACTTTTTTATTATTATTGTTTACTAACATATCGACCCGGCGTTGCCCCGATGATGGTCTTGACCCTTTGGCAGTTATTTTCTGGGCGAAGCCAATAAAAAGAATTTTCCTCACATCCGATTATTCTTTATCTCAAATTTCGAGGCTTTCTACTCCAAATTGGCATTGTAATTTGGTAAAAAACGGAAAAATTAAATATTTGGAATTTTAACACCATTTTTTTCATTTGAGTTGGCTGAAGAGATCCAATCATATGGTAGGGCTGCGCCTGTATTTTGAATGTTGGCATAAAAACCTCTTCATATTGGTAACTTGATCCGAAAGACGTCATCTGAAATGCGCAATCGTAGTGCTTTATTTCTTTCCTGAAGGTTCTTGATTCAGGATTTGAACCTGTGAGCAAGCGTAGTAGCGGTTGTGGGGTTTCTTCAAGAAGTGGGCGTTTCACTTTGCCATTTGTACAGCTGTTACCCGCTGGCTCACTTGGCCATCTTTTCTCGAGACAATGGAAGCATTTCTTATACGTAGAGCCTATTTTTATGTCAGGGTGCTCAGCATAATTAGAAGAGGGAACATAGTTGAATGATTTTGAAGACCAGCGTGTCTTTGTTATTGTTGAATGTCCTTCCAAATTGGCTCTATATTGTATCTTACCCTCCATCCGTCTGTTTCGTTGTTCTTCGGTTTCGGAAGCGCGTACAGCAGACGGACTTAATGCCTTCCTTTTAAGACACTTCTTTTGTTGTTCTTCAGCCGAACTTGAAGCGTATCTTTTCAAATAACTTTCTTTTGGGTCTTCATCCATTGAAGCTTGAGAAACAACCTGGATTTTGCTCTTTTCATTTGGGTAAATGGGGAGATTGGCATGCAATTGAGAAACTACATGTCGAAGGCCCAGGCAAATATTAATTATCGCCAATCGCATCCGAATCTGCAATAATGGAAGAACCACTTCCAGCCGAATGATCCAAACGACCATTTTCAACAATTACGACCCTAGCATCTCCTGGCTGTTCTGCTGTGTCGTAGGGCACAGTAATTGTTGATTGTTGCGTCATGCGCCTTCTTTGAATTAGTTGATGCCTCGACGCACTTATCGATGACCTTCCCTTTTTTTGGCATTATTGATAGGAATTTTCGAAATATTAACAGTTGTAAAACAAGTGTAATGAAAGTTATGCAAAATAGACTGACGAAATTATTACAAGCTATCGTTTGTTTGAATTCAAAATTAAATTAATATTTCTAAAATCTATAAATAATTAAAGCAAGCAGTCAGTAATAGAAAGATATAAATAAAAAATATTATAACATAAATATATAAAAATATGGTCAGTAATTTTTTTAAAACTGGTAATACCTTGCTTAATATACTAGATAGTGCTGAGCCTGTGAATAGAAAAATAGTAAAAAGAAAGAAAGAAAGGAAGGGACAAAGTAATTTTATTTGGGGGGTTTGGCTAAAATTCATGTCACATATGAAGTAATCTATGCATGTTTTTTTTGTTTTTGTTATAACCTTCAAGTTTCTGTGGGGGGGGGAGAAAATACGTAATAATATGTTTACGAAAAGCTTAAATTGTTAGATGAAAGTACAGGAAAAAATTTAGTTTTTTTTTTCAAGAAAACTTAATATCTTTATTTTATTTTTACGGCTGTTCATTGCCAGTGGAAGAACTTTCTCGAGATAAGGATATTTCCTTAGAAATCTTTTACTTCTGTCGACTATTGAACGGCCATTGACGGCAAATGGGGAGATAGGGTAAAGTGTGCTCCGATATAATACCGCATTCCCTTCGCATATTTTCAAGGGGAGCCATTTCGGACGCCCATAAATAAATTATCTTTACTGCTGTTAGAATCTCACCTGGTGGAGAGGATATATTGTACTTCTTTTTGGGGGAGGTCACATTTACATGTTTCTATCTATTCTTTTATTTTTGAAAGTGTTGTGTATGTGTGGGGGGTATGGACGTTACCCACGATGAAAATGATTAATATCCTTAGTGGTTCAAAACGGAACTTTATGTCGACCCGGACAACGCCGTGTATCCATGCTAGTATATATATATATATATATATATATATATATATATATATATATATATATATATATATATATATATACTAGCAGATGTACCCGTTGTTGACTGGGTTCAAAAACAGCCTACAGAAAATGGACTGTGATTGATGAAAGTATGATAGATTATGAAAAGGAGGGGGTTGTAAAGAGATAGGTTTTAATACTCAAAAAATTTACCCTGAGCAAAATATGATGAGAGTAAAGATAATTTTCGCGAAAATATATTTTTTTATATCAACTTTGTTTCCATTCGTAGCCAAAAGTGACCAACAAAATGATGTTTCCTTACAAAGAGAAAATGTTATATATATAATAATATAAATATACAAGAAATAAATGTTACCATTGTCAATAAAAGTTACTTTTATGGCATAAAAGTTCATTGGTTTGTATTTTTAAGTGGTTTGTAAAAAAAAATTTTTTTTCACGAACCGGTTTTAAAAAAATCAAAATGGCAACGACTTTGATAATAGAGAGCCCCGTTTCCAATTTGAAGGAGGGGCACCTGAGCATTCTGTGTTAACAATTTAAGAGGGTTTAAGTCAAAGCTGAAATAAGGAAATAATTAGCGGTAATTAGCACGAAATGGGTTTCAAAAGCTAGTTAGAAACATTATTTAACCTTAGATTAAGAGCCTGGAGAATGCGACCTGCCAATCTTTAGGTCATATCGGAAGTGGTAGAGTAGCAGGATTCTATTAACATAACGAATATGGTGGGCGTTGTGTGCGTGTGTGTTGGGGAGAGGGGGGTAGTGCTTTTATTTTATTTCTTATTTTATTTCTTTTTATTTCTTTATCTATTTTTACTTATTTATTTTTAGTTTTTTTTCTTTATCTATCGGGTTCGAGTCTTCGAACTTCACCTTATAATTAAACTCCAATAATGAACTTTTATCAGTTTTTGAAGTCGGTTTATTTTGGAGGGTTCTCGTTTTCATATGTGACTTTTTTTTTCGTTTTACATGTAAAAAACACTGTTGGTTAATGGCATATTTGGCAAAAAAGAATTCAGAACAATAAAGGGGAAAAAAACATGACAAGATGGGTAAAATTAAGTTACGGGTTTTTAAGTCTCCCACTTCCGATATGACCTAAAGACTGGCAGGTCGAATTCTCCAGGCTCTTACTCGAGATAGATAACGCCAAAACACCCCCTCATGAATATGGGAGGGGAGATTATCTTTAAACAGCGTCCTGAATTGATAATTTAGCACCGGATTTATACAAAGTAGATATTAATAAGTCCCTCGTACCTATGTCCCCTTTTTTTTAATGGAGAGTAGATAATGCAGTGGATGTGTTATCGGCAGCTCCAGTAACTCTAGCTTCTCCTTTTTTTGTCCCTCAGTTCTCATGCAAATGAGTGATTTTTCTGACAAAGGGTGAAGAAAAAGCTGCTTTAAATGTCAGTAGTACTTGGTGAACAGTAGTCTGAGATGTCGGAAATTTTTCTGTCTCTATGTCTATCCTTGTGGCCATGTCATTAGTAAGGGTGCTGGAGGTAAACGTTTCGTCTGGGCTGACGTTATCCGCCTGAGAGTCAGGGAACCGAACCTTGGATTAACCACTAAGGAGGTTGTCCTATCAGCAGGCGCAAAGTACTGGGACTGCTGTATGTCCATTTGGTGAATGGATTCTTGACCATGCAATAGTCTCTGGTGGGGCCTCTCGATGCCATAATAGTGGATAATTGTTATGGCTTTACCTTTTCATGTGTTACAAAAAAAAAAATCCTGTCTTTTTCTCTCTTACTTTCCCTCTCTATCCTGCTCTAACCAAGTATGCGGACCTGTTCCACAAATCCCAAAACCTCAACATGAAATATCTCCAGAAAAAAAAACTCGAATAAACCTAGAACCTCATCTTCCAACGTAGACCCCTACTACCATGTCTCCTTCTCCAACATCAGGGTCTACGTTCCAACCTTCCAGAGGTTGAAACACAATTACAGGAGACGAAACCGGACGTATTCTTTCTAAACGAAACTGGAATAGGGCCGACCACTTCCCTAGATGAGTTCATAATTAACGGATACTCTAACTTAACATCTAAATCTGACCCCAAGACCGCCATGGGCATGGAATATGTGCCTACATTAAATATGGCTTCCCATGTGGCAGGGATATCTCTAGAGAATATCCTAATTTACCCTGTTGCACTTGCTTACACCACTGCATTTATATTTCCCTCTCTCGGCACCATAACAGCGGAGTTACTATCTTAAGAGTATATCTGTTAAAATTAACCATATCCTCCCTGCACATCACTCGGCTAACATTCACATCTGTGGTGACTTCAACGTCCATAACGTGGAATGGCTGACCCACTCAAATAAGACAGACGATGAGGGAGGTTCTGTCATGATTTTGCCATTGCTTATGACCTCACTGATTGTTCGCGAGCCCACTCGTGTGCCCGATACTACAGGTCAGTATGCAAACCTTCTGGACCTTTTTCTCTCCACTTCCCCTGAGCTATGTTCATGTTCCGTTCTTTCACCTCTAGGATCCTCCAACCACTCCGTTGTATCAGTTAAGATAAAAATGAGATGTAATAAGCGCCCAGACGTACCTCTCCACCGTACTGTATACCAATATTCCATGGCTGACAGGGATAGCTTCTGTACATTCATATCTGATCTACCTTTGCATTCCATGTTTAAAAAGGATGTGTCCTCTATAGCATCAGACCTTACCGAATGGCTAATTGGAGGCATAGACCGATTCATACCATCTAAAAATTCCCACAAAAACCCAACAGCTAACCATGGTTTTCCCCATAATGTGCTGCTGCCATCGCGCACAGATATCACTTTTTCCATAGCTACCAACGTAATAGATGCACTGAGACTAAAGCCGCTTTCAGGACTGCCAGCAACCACTGTAAAAGAGTAATAAAAAATGCCAGAGAGCCATTAAATCCAAAGTAGCTGATTAGCGGGTTGGTTCCCACCAGTTTTGGCAAATAATAAAGAGGATCCTGAACAGAAGTGTGCGTTCTATCCCAACCATTATCAATGGATCAGAGGTCATCTCGTCAGCATCAGACAAGGCTAACCTATTTGCCAAGAACTTTGCAGCTAATTCTACCCTATGCGACAAAGGCCATCAACTCCCCATATTTCCTTGTATAACACAGAACACGCTAGGTAACATACAAATATCTGTGCATGAGGTCGCCAAGCTAATCAAGAACCTTGATTCCAGTAAAGCAACTGGCCCTGACGGCATCCCGATTATAGTGCTAAAATAGCTTCAACCTGAACTTGCCACCATACTTACGAAACTGTTTAAGCGTTGCCTTCAGGATAAGTGCTTTCCAACACCCTGGAAAAACTCATCAGTATGCCCTGTATTTAAGAATTCAGGTGAAAAGTCATCTCCCCTCAGTACAGAATAATAAGTTTCCTGTGTGTCATGAGTACGCTGCTGGAATCCATATTAAATAGAGAAATAGTCAACCACCTCAGAAGAAATAACATTCTTAGTGACATGCAATATGGTTTCCGTTCTGCAAGATCTACCGCAGATGTTCTAACGGTATTATCTCATAGGATTAGTGAATCTCTTGACAAAGGCTTCCTTTCTAGGGCAATTGCTCTTGAAATATCAAAGGCCTTCGACAAGGTATGGCATAAAGGCCTACTTCACAAGATTTCCAGCTACGGTATCACTGGTAATGTTTTCTCAATCATTAAATCATTTCTCTCCGATAGGCTCATAAGAGTAGTGGTTGATGAGCAGAAATCAGAGGATCACAGTTTTAATGCTGGAGTCCCTCAGGGGTCCATCCTGGGCCCAACTCTTTTTCTAATCTATATCACTGATCTCCTTAAACACATACTTAAATCATTCGTTGACTTCTATGCTGATGACACGACCATCTACGGCAACACATCAAAGGCTGTAATTGACAAAGTTCTCTCTGCTTCTCTCTCCTCTGATCTCGAGCACGTGGTCCAGTGGGGGAATACATGTCTGGTTAGCTTTAATGCATCTAAAACCAAGCTCCTATCTTTACATAATCAACGCTCTGATCCCCATCTGGCATCAATTGAAATGGATGGCTCTCGTCTTTGTTTTGACAAGCTTCTGGGCTTGATCTTTACTTCTGATCTTGAATGGAACACGTACATCAAGTCTGTTGCTGGAAAGATGGTGGGATCCTTCTACTGCTTCAGAAGATATCTCACTACTGATGCAATTCTCTATCTATATAAAAGCCAAGTACGTCCAAGGATGAAATACTACTTCCATGTCTTGGCAGGAGCTGCTAAAAACAGCCTATCATGCCTTGATAGAGTACAGAATAGACTTCATGGTTTAGTGGGGGATGCCCTTTTCTCTTCCCTGCAACCTCTCTCTCATAGAATAGACGTTGCGAGACTATCTTTGTTTTATCGTTATTTCCATGGAAGGTGCTCGTCCGAGCTCCAATCTCTAGTCCCCCCTCGCCAATCTTTCACAAACCCCCCCGTCTAGCTGAAACCACTATAAAAAATTTCCCCCATTCTATATCTGTGCCTAAATCAAAGCATAGATTCCATGAACAAAACTTCTTTCTTAGAACTGCACGCCTGTGGAACTCTGTTCCGTCTGCTTGCTTCCCACCTGACTACAACCTGGATGTCTTCAAGTCCGACGTAAACAAATTCCTGATGAACCGCCCCCTTAAGTAAACATTTTTATTAAACACCCACACTAACGTACTGTACATGCAATAGCCCTTATCCCTGAGGGGCTTCCGGGCCTTGATAAGTCGTGACCACCTTGTAAAAAAAAGAGGGTTTCGTAAACGTAAGGAATATTTATAAACATATTTTGATTTTTTCCGTTATTTTATGCTTGAGGAATATTCGATTATGGCATGTGTAGCTTATATAAAATTCATTTAAGTAGTTATCGCCTCAAATTTCGTGTTAATTTCGGTTCGATGAAATTATTTCAAGTAAAGAGCATTAAAAACTATTTCAGAACAAAAAAAAGCATGAACTGAACTTTTATTGATTATGGTAACATTTATTTCTTGTATATTTATTTTTTCAGGTAGTCGTGTGTTACTTTTTCTGCTAAACACTCTTACTAAATAATATCGACGAAATATTGAAAAACGGAGAAACAAAAACAGTTTGGAAATAAAATGAAGCTTTACTTACTTTAGTAAAATAATCCGAAACAACAAAATGGGATATTAAAAAAGTAAACACATAATTACTTTAGTTTTTTTAAAGCAAAGACTCGATATATGATATGAATACGAAGAAAATGCTTCCCTTTTCAAGCAGAACAGCTTCGTTTCAGTTTTACAGTATTGAACGGTGTAGTATTGCGCCGTCGGATTCAGGGTTGTGCTATTGTAATGTAAAGAACACGCAGAAAGGGTTATAATCAACTGAATTCCTTCTAGTACACTGACAAAAAAAGCTTAAACAGATACATAAATAAAAATAAAAAGGTAATGTAAATGTTTTAAAAAGACACGTAAACACGTGAGCAGGATTTTTTCCTTCTTTTGACACGATAACAAGTAACGTTCTTATTTATATTATTTATTTATTTATCTTTTTGCGAAAGAGTGCCACGTGTAAGTGGAGAAGGAAATAAACAGAGTTATGCAAAATTTGTGACGAGAATAATCTAAAGTTCCGACTTTGGGGGGGGGCTTTCACTTGATTAAGAACGTGAATTTATGAGGTGAATTTATTCGACACAATATGATTCAACTCAAAAAAATAAATAAAAGTTAACGTGAATTTAAGATTAAAGTTAAGGTGTTGTTGTGGACCCTTACCCCTTTTAAAAAAACTTGTTAATCTTTGTGACATATTTACATTCTATGGGGGTCAGGCGTGAACGAACACCCCATACTTTTATTATACTATATTTCTTCAAACTGAAACATAATTATCAAAGTATACCTACGCAAATAGATATGAAAAGTCTTTGTTAAATTTTGTGCCATATTTCCATACAGTACAGGCGCGAACGCAGACCCCACAATTTTATTATACCATCCCTATTAAAGTTGAAACATACTTATCAAAGTATTCTTATGTACATCTATATCAAAAACACTTGTAAACGTTTTTTTTTTTTCATTTTTTTTTTCCATACTTTGGGGGCCATGCGCGAACGCAGACCCCACAATTTTTGTGAACCACTATTCTGCCAGATCAAACATACCTATTCCTGATCCTCGATATATCGTCTATCATTATATATAATCAGTTTTTTTTAAATAGTCAACCATGCAGGAGCTTATTCGTGACCAGACACACACACACACACACACACACACACACACACACACGTTCAGCTTTATATTATAGAAGAAGAAGATATATATTAGTGATGGGACTATTTCAATATTTTTTCCCGATTCCGATACAATTACCGATTCCGATTTTTTATAAATTTCTTAATATTTTCTATATAGTTGTCTTCTTCTCTGATTACCGTAAAAACACACACGTTAACTGTGCAAATATTTTCCTAGACATAAAATAATACTTGTGGGGAGGATCTCTTAGCTTCATTAATTTTAAACAATCAATAAATATTTATTATTTTATCATTATTGCTAGCAATAGAAGATTTTACTTCAAACAGAATCAAATAAAAAAAGACAATTTAAAGAACAGTTTTGGCATCGGAAAATCGGTATAAATTTTTCCGATTCCGATACCGATACTCTCATTTGAGAGTATCGGTATCGGATTAGGAAAAATTTATACCCGTTTTCCGATTCCAGATTCCGATTAATCCTCGCAACACTAATATATATATATATATATATATATATATATATATATATATATATGTGTGTGTGTGTGTGTGTGTGTGTGTGTGTGTGTGTGTGTGTGTGTATGTATGTATGTATGTATGTATGTATTAGGAGAGTAAACGAAAAGAACACATATGTAGATAAGCAATGAACATGAAATATAAGTAATCTCTCGCGGTTTCGGAAAATCAGATATTTTCACGAAGATAGAAAAGAGATGGAAGATTAGGGGCTGTCCAAATTTTCTGCTTTACTTTTGAATTTATCTAGTTTGGTCCATCATATTTTAGTTGCACAACGATGTTTTATGGGGATCATAGTTAACCGTCAATAGTATTGTTAATGTAAAAGACAAAAGTTCTAGCATTAGAAGTCTATTACATAATATTATAGGATTATAACGAAAATTTATTCGATAATACATCATTTAAAATTAAAATTAAAAATTCTGCAAGAACTTTGTTTCCAGCGTATTATTTTAAACACACACACACACACACACACACATATATATATATATATATATATATATATATATATATATATACTTCAGAATAAAATTATCAAATAATCAGCTGTGATTATAAGTTTTACAAGATATTACTGGCAGTAATATTGTATAAGTATCACCCCACCTAAATAAGAATTGTTCGATGTACAAGATAGAACAAATAAATCAAATTGTAGTCATTCAATGAATTTAAAAATTTATGATGTGAAATTTTTGAGTGTCAGATCAAAGATGTTTATTATTCTATGTAAGACAAAGAATATATTAGAAATATTTAAACTCCTTATCCTATAGGATTTCGATGTCTACCATCTCTTCAAAGGAGAAAATATTAGCAAATAGTTATAATAGTGTCCACCTTATTTGCTAAAGTCAGAGAGACATGGAAAATCACAATTAAAAATTAAATTGAGTAATTAAGAAAATAATATAAAAGTTACCATCCAAATTGCATGGTAAAATCCGAAGTGAATGTCTTTGAAAGCAGTGTGGTAAAATGATTCAAACTGTATTTTAGGTAATCATCATCACAATGTAATGATCACAATTAGGAATTTTCCTGGAGTAATTTTCCTTTGCTATATAATGGGTCCGGTAAAAGAGTTTTATATGGGCCCGGTGGACAGTTTTATTAATAAGCATATAAATTGATATATTTTATATTTCTATACTCATAGAACATGAATTAAGATTAAAATAACTTTCAAATTGTTAATTTAAAAATTTAAAAATTAAACCGCTTTAGCAGACAGGCCATGCAAACTGAGAGAAACTGAAGTGGTACAAAAAAGGAAAAGAAATGAAAAGAGAAAGACAGAAAATTCTTGCGCATAATAAAAAAGCGAGTATAAGATAAGATAAAATAAAATAAAAGGGAAGGTAATGTATTAATGCATAGGAAGAGACAGAAAAAAATAAAATAAAAAAGAGAGAAAATAATAATGAAGAAATAGAGAGACAAAGATGAACTTTCTTTAACTTCCCTTACTCTATGACTTTTAATTACTCAATCAATTGTTAATTGTAATTTTCCATGACTCACTAACTTTAGCAAATAAGATGTAAACCATTATAACTATTTGCTAATATTTTCTCATCTGAAGAGATAGTAGACATCGAAATCCTATAGGATAGGGAGTTAAGAGATGTGTAATGTATTCTTTGTCTTACATAGAATAATAAAAATCGTTGATATGAAACTCAAACATGGCATAAATTTTTAAATTCATTGAATGACTAAAATTTATATATATATATATATATATATATATATATATATATATATATATATATATATATATATATATATATACAAAGCAAACATATTTTTCTCTCTCCTCTTTTTCTTCCCTTTTTTCTCTCTCCTCTTTCTCTTCCCTGATCTTTCTTATTTATATTTATGTCTCGGAAGTAGAGTGAAAAGCATATCTTATTTTTCTTTTATTAATATTATTGGAATCTTTTCTTTTTTCCTTGTACACATTTTTGTGAATTATTCTATGGATTTCTGCCTTTGGATTATTATGGACCAGCTTCTTCCAATTACGGGATTACCTTGGATTTTACTTGTACAAATGGAAATTCTTTTTTTTTCTTGAAGTTTTACATTTGGATTTTACCGTCACTGGATTTTTTATCTTCCACCAGACTATCCATTCATGTGTAATCACCTTTTTCTTCACTATATTCCCTCTGCTTAACTTATTTTGTTTTCAGGTAAGATCTTTCACTTACTTGTTGTTTCATCAAATACTTCTGCATGCAAAATCCGATCCCGCATTTTGCTAATTCCTACCCTCTGATGAGAAGGAAAGTATTTCTTCAAAACTCCGCGGATTAAGGACTATCCATTTATCTAGTGTTTCCTTTTCAGATTAAATATGTTTTTAACTCATTTCAAAGTGTTTTTTAACATATTTTATTAATTGTTTGCTCATATTATAAGCTCTAATTCCTATTTGGTTTTATCGAGCTTTTATATCTGGCTGAGATAATTTTATAAATATTAATTCTTTAATATTTATAATATACTTTAATTTTACCATCTTGGATCACTTTGG
The DNA here is from genome assembly GCF_053919585.1 of Euprymna scolopes. Lineage (NCBI taxonomy): Eukaryota > Metazoa > Mollusca > Cephalopoda > Sepiida > Sepiolidae > Euprymna > Euprymna scolopes. The sequence goes on from NC_136513.1 coordinate 56,660,726, forward strand.
TAAATTTAATTGTAATTTTTATTATATATATATATATATATATATATATATATATATATATATATATATATATATATATATATATTTCCGGTACACCACACAGAGATTTATCAAAAATGTTTATTTCGTTTTAGCAGCAAACCATCGAGTTTAGCTCCGTTGTTGTATTTAAAAATAATAAATGTGGTTTTCATTTGTAATTTTATATTTATTTGCTGGATAAAATGTACAAAATTTATTTCTATAGAATTTTTTTCATGATGGAATAAAAAAATTTGGTGCACTGGCGTACATTTTGGCGAACTTTTTATCAAATCGAAATGGATAATGTAAATATGGTGTCCTGGCTTTTCCAAAAGATTATCAATTATTTTGCGTTAAATTAATATTTTTGAAACTGATCCTCCACTCTAAATACTAAAATGATTGCTTTTCTCTCCGTCACATTTTTAAAGGGTTACACACGTAATCACCTATTAAAGTAATATTTCTTTTTGGAATGGTGGTTTCGCTGAGAGTGTTAATGTAAAATTTGTCATTATCATTATTATTATTATTATTATTATTATTATTATTATTATTATTATTATTATTATTATTATTATTATTTGCATCTCGTTTTTGTTTTTGTAAACAGCAAAGAGAAATCTATTTATTAACTCAATAAATTTTATCATTAAAATAAATATTAATCTTTATTCAAATATAAAACGCACAGATTTGTTAACAAATTTGAAAATTTACAAAATAATGTTCTATACGATAGATTATATACACTTTTTGCATATATGTATGTATATATATATATATATATATATATATATATAATGAGAGAGAGAGTGAAAGAGAGAAGATGCGGAGGAATTCACACAGATCGATGAGTTTAAAAGTCAGGATATTACAATAATGTAAAAGACAGATCGATAAAAATTGATTAACCCAGAACAAATGGAACAAAATGTGATTGATTTGATTTTACCTTGTCGACATATGATAACGCCGGTAAAACTTCATTTTCTTATCTTTGATTATTCAATCTGATTGTGTGTAAACCCATTGATCTTAATCTCGTACGATCCCCATCCTCACACTATTAAATCAAATCAATGTGTCTCTTGCTCCCATTCTCTATGGCTCGTCACCGAAAGACAATATATTCTAAATTGGTTTGTCTTGTTTTTATCTACTTTCTGGCATATGGAACCTTGTTATATGACTTATCACAAAAGTCGAGCAAATGGCAGAGCGTTTATTTTCATTTTGTTGAGCGTCATATCTTATATTCTAATTGTTATGACGCCTGACATTACAAGCGTTCTTCGTGTTTAAGGGAGTAAACGTTTTGAGCAACGGTTATGAAACTAATTAGTTTTTTCTTCTTTTTTTACAAAGGAATTACCACTTACCAAGCCTTGAAAGCCACTCGAAGATAAGGGTTAATGAATGTAGTGTAGTAATCGGTACTGGTGTAAGTTGGGTAGAATTTGATTATTTAAGGGAAGGACTCAACCAAAATTTGTTTACATTGGACTTGAATGTTATTGTAAACAGGCCAGTAAAACAATTCTGCACCTGCAGTTATTTCTAAAAAAGAAGCTGTGTTCATGGAATCTGCGTTTAGATTTAGGCACAGATAGAAAGTGGAGGAAATTGTTGGTAGTGGTTGTCGTTAATCGAGTGTTTTTCTGTGAAAGTCCGGCAAGTGGAGACCAGAGGTTCGAGCTCAGATGAGCAATTGTTATGAAAATAACTATAGTATAGAGACAAGCTAGCAGCGACTCTTCAGCGGGAAAGATGTTACAGGGAAAAGATAAGAGCATCACTTACTAGGTTGCGAAAACAGTTTTGAACCTCTAGGCAGGATAGGGCACGTCGGGCAGCTCCTGCCCATATGTGGCAACAGTACTCCATTTTAGGACGTACTTGGCTGGTGCCAATAGCGGATTGCATCGGTAGTGAGATACCTACTGGAGTTGTAGAATTATCCAATCACTTGTTCCAGCGATTTTGGTAATGTATGTGTTCCATTTTAGATCGGGGGTGACGTTCAGTCCCACAAGCTTGTCAAGACGTCTTATTTTACTCTTTTTCTTCTTCTTCTTCTTCTTCTTCTTCTTCTTCTTCTTCTTCTATTATTATTAGTATTATTATTATTATTATTATTATTATTAGTAGTAGTAGTAGTAGTAGTAGTAGTAGTAGTAGTAGTAGTAGTAATTGAATAGAAGTTCTCACATGTTATCACTCATTTCTCAATGGGAATAATCAATAGTGTTTTCTGGAATCAAAGTCTGAGTGACAAAAATATCTTTAGCTTTCCAGTGCTCTCAACCACTTTCGATAAGCATTACGAGTAATGTTGGATTATCGAAATAGCCGCTTCTTATTCATTTCTCGCTGCCAATCATGATTGATCATCTCTGAGATATTGATGGCACCTACACTGCATAGATCCATGGATGTCGTAAAGCTTTCTACTCAGGTAGCTTTTTCCTTCGGACTGCTGGACTTTAGAATTCCCTCCTAGGCCCCTGCTTCCATAACTGTACTGACATGCGGTAATTCAAAGGTAATGCGAACAGATATCTCGCTGTCTAATTCCATAAATAGTATCCCTGAAAATCTGGTCTCAACTAGTAGCCCCTCGTGATTAAGTGGCCCTGAGCTTTGTTTGGAGTGAAACGACAATAAAAAGGAAAGGAAAGAATAAGACAGTTGGTGTAGACTATTATAAATAAAACGGAATTATTTAGCTCGAAACTGCAGAAAGAAATAGAGGTGATGGATGTGTAGTGAATGGAAAGCAACTAATTTTTCTGTATTTGATGAATTCGCAAAAATATATTTTACTGGCTCTAAAAAGTTTCTTTTATTTGCTTGGAGACTATAACTCCAGCATCTTTCGTTTTTTAACATATAATATTTAATGTTGTGTTTTTTTATTTGTTTGTTTTTTTGTGATGTCTTTGTTTGCATTAAACGCATTACGAGTGTCTGTAGTATGAAAACAGAAGAAAGCTGGTGTTTGAAAAAGGGAGATCAGACATCTTGGCATCAAAAATGGTTTATAGGATGTTTGCTTTTAGCATTTGATTATTTTGTATTACTGATGGTTTTCGTCGTCATCCAGGATATTTGATGATATCAACAGAAAATGCAAAAGATTTTTCTATTAATTTTTTTTTTCTAGAACTGATTTTTTATTATTGTAATCGACCTATCTCTATAAGCTGATTCGTCATTTGAGCAAAAGGTCGGTAATTCGATTTGTCACACGTAAGTTTAAAACATACCAGAAAACTTATAATCCGTTTGGTCACCCATTGTTTGAATCAGGAAAAAAGTGAGTTTGTAAAACCAGTTAATCTTTAAAAATAAAATATGAAACAAAAAATCAGGTTATTCTGTTCGTTATCGTTCTCTCTATCTATCTATCTCTCTTTCTCTCTCTTATACTATCTCTCTCTCCTTCTCTATCTACCTCTTAATTTATAGAAATGAAATATTTTAGTACGTGTGGTGATATGCCTTATTATTTATAGTGGATTATTTAAGTATTTGCTTTTTATTTAGTTTTATAACAGTTGACTATTAATAAATAGAGAGAGGGTGCAGAGTTACAGCAACGAGTGTAGCGAAAACGTTTATAAAACTTACAGCTTTTTAAAAGTATTAAAACATTTTTCTCTCGTTTCCTAATTTCATTTCATTTCTAATTATTGGTGTCCCGTGTTTTGTATGTTTTGTAAATATTCAACATAAGAAAACCTCACTTTTGATCAAATCTTTCCAACAAGAAAGACTAAATATTAAGTCGCATGATTGAGTAAATTTCATTTGATTGTGTTGTTATTTCTATATTTTCTTTTTAAATTTTAGTTTATCTTTTAAATTATTACCTGAGGTAAACTCGATTGTGTTAAGTTTCGAACGCGTTGGTTTGTTTTATATCGATATTTCTTACATCAATCAGTACTGTCGCTGAGAGGCAAATGGATTATTATGAAGTAGCTGTCGGCCCGACGTTGCCCGGTCGTACAATAGGTTTAAACATGATATTTTGATTTATGCAGATTGCGTATGTATTATTATAGAATCAATCCTCTATTGATTATTATATATTACGAGGAATAATTTACCCGGTGGACAAATTTGCAAAAAAAAAAAAAAAAAAAGAAGAAGATAACGTTGTTAATCAAATTCCGACTGTGTTTGTTTACAATATCACGTCAGCTGATAGTTGAGCTTGACGATGTATCCCTGGAAAAGTCACTTCTGATTAATGTTTAGTTTTAAAATATGCAAACGAAGAAATGATTTGCAGCGATTTTAAAAGGTGCCTCTTTGTTTGTCGTAAATTGAACTCATTAATAAAAATATTAAAATGGTGAGGTACACTCAGGCTTAAACAGAGGATCATTTAGGTTTAGAAACTCTAATTAAAGAGAGATAATCACCAGTAAGGAAGTTGACTTATAATATTGCTGCTTATTACGATGATTTCTATGTTTTTTATCATCATTGTTTTTTCACCCTAAACAAGACACATTGCCACTTTGATGTAGGGAGTTACTATCTGGAATATACATTGCAGGGATATTATGTATGGAGTTGAGCAGCAAGATGTCTGTTTACATTACACTTGAACTTCTGCATGTCGGTACAGACAGATAAGCAGGTACCCAGAAAGGAATTCGAAAGTCTAGCAATTCTAATGAAGAGACTATTAAAGTAGAATGTTTTCTCTCATCTGGAGATCTCAAATGTGTAGAGGTGGGATTTTGCACTAGCCCGAATAATCCAAATAATACAGCATTTTGGTTGTTTCTCGCATTTGTTTTTGAATAAGCGTTTTCGTTGTTCTATCGTAGCTAAGTAGAAAATAACATTTTCATAGACCCATAACGCTTAAATTATAAATACAATTTTCTGTCCGTCTGTCACACCCTGAAATTTGTAAATATCTTTCTGGTCTTATCAAAATACCATTTTCGCTTAAGTTTTATATCTATCTATATATCTATAAAAGTTTTATATCTATCTATATATCTATAAAAATTTTATATCTATATATCTATAAAAGTTTTATATCTATCCATATATCTATAAAAGTGGGAATGTGTGCGTGAGGACACTTCTCAACTTATATACTCAACGAATTTTTTATCTAAAGACTTCAAGTTTAATATATAGTGTATTCACACACTTGGAAAACTTTTTCATCGGTTTTTCACTGCATGTGTGTCAGTCGAGAAAGACACAGAGAGAGAAAGAGAGAGATAGAGAGTTCTATCAAATGGGATTATGGGAAATATGTTGCCTAACCCTTATGTGACAAGCCTCATCACTCAGCAAAATTTCTGTGTTACAAATCTGAGAGTGGCACCTTACAAATAGTGCCACAACTGTTATTTCTTTTTTTATATATTACTAGCAGGCCTCTTGGCCTTACTCGGTCGTAAAATACGCTTAAATAATATATTTTAATTGATGCAGAATGTTAATTTATTATAAACAAAAATACCATAGGTATTAAACGTTACGTTAAATTATTTTTAGAAAAAGAAGTAAAAAAGCGAGAAGAAACTAAGACACGTGGATGCGATTATTGTGTCATTCTAAACACTTCCCTTCTCGTAAGTAAAAAAAATACGCAACCTGAAATCGATTCTAAAACCTAAAGACAATGAGTTAAGTACGATAACCTTTAGGGCAGCTTGACACCATTTAAAATAGTTTTTAAACATACTTATTCTTAACATAAGGACGTCGTCAGCCAACAATCAGATATTAATTTGTTGGCCGCCAAGTACCAATTTTAAAAAGGTCTTTAATTCATTAACAGTAATTTTTCTGAATAAAAATCGATTAAAAAGTTCTCCACATGAGTGAACACACTATATATCAAAGTTCAAATTTCTAGACAAAAAATTCGTTTAGATAGGCTGAGAAGATATACTAGCAAGCCGCCCGGCATTGCCCGGTCGTAAAATACGCTTATTTATATTAATGCATATTTCGTATATATTATATTGAACCCAATATATAGTAACGATTTTAAAAGTTAAAAAAAATAATAACTTCTGCGCCACCACCGAGAATCGAAACCAAAGCGTTTAGCTTACGATTTATTTTTCCCTTTTACAATTATGCCGGAGCTATGAAGACATGTTTGCTGCAATGCTAAAAATTAAAACACGAACCAATAGCTACTACGTTACTCATGCATATTTGTAATGGCGTCGTTCGACCTTCACCTGGCAAATTCTTTTTTATTATTATTCACAGTTTTGACCTGATTTTCTCCGGATAAAATAAAAAAAAAGTTTCGCATGGGTTCGAATACCCCATATATTAAATTTCATGTATGTAGAACAAAAACAAACAGGAGTTTGGGGGTCATCGTTTTTAAACAAATATATATATATATATATATATATATATATATATATATATATATATATATATATATATATATATAAAGAGGTTTGTGTTTACTATGACTTTTTTACGCAGATATTACGCAAGTATAAATCATGTAGAATATCTGCATGGATATAATTTTACATAATAGTTAAATAAAGATGATTATCCCATAAGAAAACAAACAAAAAAACAATAGGGAATTAATTAAAATGAATGTTTAAAAGAATATGCAAATTAGCTCGATCGTTTGCCGATGAATGCAATTTCACAATCCATATTTAAGAATATGGCATTTTCTATTTTAAAAATCGAAAAGAGGGTTTTTAATATGAATATCAATACACAAACAACCCAAATGTATAGGAGTATCGATCGATAGATAGATTATTGCTTGTAAATGAAAATTGAACTTTTCACTTAAAAATGCTGTTATTTATTTTATTTTATTATTTTTCTATTGTATTTTCACCCCAAACAAGGCACATTACCATTTAATGTAGGGGGCTACTACCAGAGACCTAAGTTGCATGGGTACTATGTACGGAATTTAGCAGCATTACACTTGAACTTCTGCATCTCAATACAGTTAGGAAAACATGAACCCGAAAGAGAATTCCAAAGTTTAAACCTGATTGTTAACCAGACATTATGTCACGAGCCAAAATGGACAGTTTCTAGTATAAGATACTACACATGAGATACCGCATACAAATTTAATATAAACATAGAGAAAAAAAATCACCAAATTTATATTAGAATTTACATATACCAATAACGCAAAGTTTAAAGGTGTTGGCTAACATTTAGTTGTAGGTGACAGTCTTCTGGTAGTTCAAGTTTCAATCTTTATTATAGGCTAAAAAGACTGTCATTTCGACCTGCTTGTTAACCAATACCTTAAGTCGTTATACCACATACCAAAGCGGACAATTTCTAGTAAAAGATACTACATATCTAGACATATAGATTAAAAGCTCCTCAAATTCATACTAGAATGTACATATATTCATGACGTAAAGTTTAAAGGTGTTTGTTAACACTTATTTGTAGGTGACAGTTCTGTGATGGTTCAAGCGTCAATCTTCATTATAGGTTATAACTGCTAAGAATAACATTGGAAATTGTATGCTTTACCTGTTCATGACTTAACAATCTACTTCATCAATGGATCAATTAAGATTTCAATTCGAAATCCCATATATATTTTTGGGTTCGATCTTAGATGACCGAGTTTCGAATCTGAGAAGATCGGAAGTTATATCACCCAAAATCTTATGAGAAACGGACGACAATTTTATTTAAAACTAGCAGGCCGCCCGATGTTGCCCGGTCGTAAAATATGCCTATATATTAAATTATAATTCATGTGGAAAGTGAGACATGTGCATGAGAATATTATGTTTTTACTAAATAGTTCACTTCTTGTAAATAAAAAAAATGAAAATACTCGGACTGAGATCGAAACCAAAATCGAAAACAGCGATTTGAGTGCGATAACCATTGGGTCGGTTTGGTATGTTCTTTAAACCGTGTTTTAAAATCTACCTATTTTTAACATAACAAAGCTGTCATTTAAATCATTCACGCATGAACAACTAGCAAACAGATAAAAATCCGACGAAGCTTACGTAGCAATTTTTAAATTGGGACCTCTTATGAGCCCGTTTTCTCAGTTAAAACCGATTAAAAAGTTTTTCATGTGTCCTTTATGCCCAGTTTCAAGTCAGTAGATCCAAAATTTGTTGAGTATATGAAACAGAACGCGTGTGGGCGCCTGCAAAGAGATTAGCAGCCGGAGTAGCGGAAAAAAAGGAAAAATTAGGAAGTGAAGAAGAAGGAAAAAAGAAGAGAAAAATAAAGCACGTGTTTGAAAGAGAAAAAAGTCGATGTTGAAACAAAAAATGAACGTGTAAATGAACGTGCAATTGGAGGAAAGAAAAATGTGCCAGATTAGATGACCTGTGGTAGCGAGAGAATTTTGTTATTTGATGTCGAAAGTAACGCTAATAAAAACGCCTTGTTAAAAAAGGAAAAATGCTGACCCTGATTTTTATTTATATATTTATTTACTTTATTTGTTTGTGACTGCAGCGCTACATATATAGGTTTAGAAGTGTCCTCACACACACACACACACACACATTCTCACTTTGTTACGGATCAACCAAAGGACAGCACTGATAGTGGAGATGCTAAAATGCAGTAGAAAAATAAAATTACTGTTTATTAAACCTGAATCTTTAACGATAAAGATAAAAACTATTTCAAACAAAATCTGACAGACCATTCTGCCGACTGATATACCGAGGCTTTAGCAGCGACGCTATTTTAAACCTAAGTGCAACAGAACGATAAAAATTTTATTTCAAAATTAAACAATGATAGTAGTATTTAACTGTGACAGATCGACGGGAATGCTATTTTAAAATTAAGCATGACAGACTAATGGTGTTATTTCAAAGCAAACTATGGCAGATCGACGAAAATGATATTTCAAGGTTTAACATGACAGACTATTGATATTGATATTTTAAAGTTAAGTGTGAGAGACCAATGAAAATGTTATTTCAAAGTTTATTTTGACAGACTAATTCTAATACTATTAAAAATTTTAGCCTGGACGACTGATGATCTGTATCTGAAACATGATAGACTAATGATAATTTTATAGCAATCTTGAAAGCCGAACCAAAGAACAACGCCTCTTTAAAATAAAATGCGTTAACTAAGTTTATTTTGCTTTCACAAAGATCACTCGAGGGTAAGGGTTAATGAGAGTTAGGTGGTCGGTAAGGCAAGAGCGTAATGATGGGTAGTGGTGTTAATTGGGTAAATTTTGATTATTTAACAGAACGGCTCAACAAGAACTTGTTTACATTAAACTTGAAAACAACCATGTTGTAGTCAGTTCTAGGAAGAAAATTTTGTTTCAGGAATTTGCGTTTAGTTAGAAGCACAGATAGAGAGTATGGGAAATTGTTGACAATGGTTGTAGCTAGAAAAGTGTTTTTGTGGTTGTTTTTACAGGGGTCTAGAGATTAAGGCTCGAAGGAGCACATGCGATTAAAATAACGATGGAGCAGTGATAGGCTCGCAAAGTCTCTTTTATAGGAAAGACATTGTCCGAAATCTCATTGTTTAGCAATACAAATAATATGCAATTTCAAATTGAATCGAGAAAACCATTTTCCCGGCGATGGAGACTTCGCGAAGATGTGAAGACGCGTATAAAGTAAAAAGGAAGAAAAACATGCACGGAACAAAAAATGACGGCATCCGTAATTCATTCATGTCGTGTCTTCCGTGTTAATTCGGCGCAGTCAACAATTGCTGACATGGATTATCGCTGACATCTTAATTAAAAAGAACAACAAAAAACAGATTGAATGTTAATCTGCGTAGAAGACGGTTTCCTAATCTCGATTTAAGAATGCTACAAAAATACCTGGTCAGCATATTGACGAGTATATTTTGCGTGTTCGCTTTGATAATATGGCCGAATTGATGGCGTTCAAAATGGCTGGTGTTGAGATTAACAAACAAGGAAGCAAACAGTCTCAATATGTTGTGTTGTTGTATCATAAAGGGGATCGTGTGTGATCGTCTAGTCAGAGTTAACGTTGTGTGATCATTTAGTTGTCTTTCTATTAAATGATATGTCCATATGCCGTTGTGTGTGTGTGTGTGTGTGTGTGTGTGTGTGTGTGTGTGTGTGTGTGTGTGTGTGTGGTACATGCCATGTATTTTCGGAGATACCTTCTGCGTCGTGGATGTTGGTCTACCTGGAATCATCTCGTGTCTTGGAAGTAAGACTGGCACTTGTTGTTTGACGAAGATTCATTTCACTCTAAGACAAGGAATTGGTTTTATAGTTTATTTCATTTTCCAGATGTCTCGCAGAAGGATGGAAAGTGAATCTCTGGCCTGCGTGGTATCTCTTGGTCTCGTTTTTACACGCGTCAGCGTCCCCCCAGTGAAGGGAAAGAGACGTATGTGAAGCCGTCCGTCGCGTTCTAAGCCCAAACCTAATCTCCACGATTCAGCTAACCTGATCACGTAACTCACACGCAATCAGATCAGCTGATCCTGACTTTCGGTCAACGTGTCTTAATATAATTTACACACCTCCCTCTGTCGTTCTCTTGATCCATTCTCTAACAAATATATGTCTTCGACAATCAGTTGTATAGGCTATTTTGATTAACTTGTTCTCTCGGTTCTCTGTGGTCGTATGACGTGGATTCTACCAGGCTTTAATTCCTCTCTTTCAGAAGAAGTTGGTTTATCGCCAATCGCTCGAGGCACCACTCTTGATAAATGTAGACTAGACTGCTCAGACTACTTTTTGAATCAGAGCGCGCTCCCCTTAATGTGTTGGCTTTTCAATCCTGACTTTCTGGCTCTGTTCTATATCTTTCTGTAGTGGAAGATACCGTACCGAAGTGGTATTAACTCTACGTAGGTTGAAACGGCTTCCCCTGAAAAAGGAAATTACATGGGAATATCAAATTCACAAGCGATCCACATCCGCTTGTATATCAGTGTCAGGGATGGGAAAATGGCAGTGTTTCATTTTTGCAGTTCTTGCAAAGAAGTATCGATATCATTATTCACACAGTGCCTGGTATTCCCAAATAGTCACCCATCTGATCCTGACTAAGCTCAATGTAGCTTAACTGTGATATAACGAGAATTTGCGTGTCAACAATTATACAGTAAGATAGGTAATAAATACCAAGCGCATGTTTTTTTATCAAATAGGAATGAATATTCTTGATACTAGTAAAATATGATGCCCTTTAGTTGGATATTTCTCCTTGTATATACAGGGTTAGTATTGTAGTTTTGGAGAGATATCTTATGGGAGGTATGGTCTCATGACATAAGAACTGACATTAAACTCCGCCCACAAAACAGTAGAAAATCATTTCTGAGGGTATAGTGTCGTGACAATACAGGAGAGTGTACAGTAGTCTTCTTGAATAATTGTATTATAACAAAGCAGATGTTACTTCACTTCATTAAAAAAAAAGGAGTTAATGCTTGGGAGGATGTTTCCATGTCAACAGAACAAATTTTATCATTTCCCGTCAAAAGGAGGAGGTGATGCCTGGGAAAATCTTAAAACAACAGAAAAGGCATTACACTATCTCTTGGATAATTACTTCGTATATATACACTTGTCTTAAACAGTTTAGAAAACTTAATAAAACATGAAAAGATTGTACAATAGTACAATTAATAGCAATAATATATTTTCTCAGTTTCAAACAGGTGTTAATTGTTCATTGATAATAAGTGTATCTATTCGGTCTGTGCGTTTAACGATGTGAATTTTATTTCCAATTTAAATCTAACAGATCACAAAAAGTTTAAATTTAAAGTTAAGTGGGATATACAAAAATTTTCTATTTCAAACTTTATCTTACAGAAGGACGAAAATGTTATTCAAAATTTAATCGTGACAAACGGACCTAATTTTATATAAACATTAAGCGTTACAAAATTATTTTACTTTAAAATTAAACGTCGCAAACCTACAACAAATGTAAGTTAAATGCAATTTTCCGTCATTGGTCTTCATAGGGGAACAGCAATATAAATAGGATTTAGTATTAACTTGTACGCGCTCTGTTTGATTAGATGTTTAAACATTTTTGTCTATAGAGGTAGGAACTTATTTAATCCAAAGCACCCGGCATGTCTTGCGTATCTAATAGCTGTACTATATACTATATACTATACAATATACTAAAACTACTACTCAGAGTTGTATTCGTTTTCATGTGCAGAAATTATATTTAAAATTTCAACGTGATAAACCGACAAAATGTTGTTTAAAACTGAAGTCAGTTAAATAAGTAATAAAATTGCAATCCTAATGCAGTTTGACGGTAATATTTTCAATAATAAAAGTCTTTGTACATACGTGTGCGATGTTTATACAAATCTTTTTTACATTCGTTTTATTTTTGTCTGATGATTGCTATAGAAATAAGCTTTTTCATGAAGGAATAACACACAAAAAGACGTGAAAGGGAGGGATTTTGCTGCTTGTTGAGTTAGTCGGGGAGATTAGATCGAGGGGGTATACAAATGCTATGAAATCATCAGAGTAAAATTCATAAAAGTACTTGTAAAACGAACACAGGGATTTCATATTGCAGTGATGGGATAGGACCTATTATATTTGAGACTCTTCTGAGACTCCCTCTTGGTATAAGGAACTATTGGGAGGCGTATCTGTGCAGATGTGGCAACAATACTCGATGCGTGGGCTAACGGTGACTTTGTATATATTACCTAGTCATAAAATGGTCGAAGGAGAACAGAGTCTTGAATAAATATTCACTTAAATTCTTACATTGTAGGGCAAAATATCAATATATTTTCTTTCTATTTATTTCTATAACAGTCTTCTTAAAACAAATGTAGAAAAGATAACTTGGTTAGTTTTTAATTTCTGTTAATTAAAAAAAATCAAATATAAACAGGAGGCAAATGTTTCGCAGTAGACGTTTTCATTTGACATGATCATTTTCAAGAATAATTTCATGGTTGAATAACTTCTGAAACTGAAAATTTTATTAATAATTAATAGTAGAGTCGTCCAGCATTTAAAAGGTACCAAGTGTTAAATGCAGCAAGTAAATTTTTTTCAAAGATTTATTTATATAAGAAGAATATGTTTTCAAAAATGGTTGCAATATTTAAATAACTAAAAATGTTTATATTCGGTTAAACAGAAAAAAACGTAAACCTTTCACTATACGTATCAAACTATAACGCCACAGTTTGTAGACTTTATTTTAGGCAGTTTAACATACGAAAATCGTTCTTCGCATATATAAGGATTACATATATAATCCGGACTTAAACTAATATATGATGCCAAACTTCTATTCAAGAGATTAAAGGAAAACTCTCTCTCTTTCACACATATATTTAATAGCACACATACACGCAAATACAAAAACTATACACACAGACGTACACACACTCATACGTGCATACACACACCCATATATATATATATATATATATATATATAAATGAGAGAGAGAGAGAGAGAGAGAGAGATTTTTTATTTATAGTTATGTCTCGGAAGTAGAGTGAAAAGCATATCTTATTTTTCTTTTATTAATATTATTTTTTTCCTTGTACACATTTTTGTGAATTATTCCATAGATTTCTGCCTTTGGATTATTATGGACCATCTTCTTCCAATTACGGGATTTCCTTGGATTTTACTTGTACAAATGGAAATTCTTTTAACTTTCTTGAAGTTTTACATTTGGATTTTACCGTCACTGGATTTTTTATCTTCCACCAGACTATCCCTTCATGTGTAATCACCTTTTTCTTTACCATATTCCCTCTGCTTAACTTATTTTGTTTTCAAGTAAGATCTTTGACTTACTTGTTGTTTCATCAAATACTTCTGCATGCAAAATCCGATCCCGCATTTTGCTAATTCCTACCTTCTGATTAGAAGGAGAGTATCTCTTCGAAACTCCGCGGATTAAGGACTATCCATTTATGTAGTGTTTCCTTTTCAGATTAAATATGTTTTTAACTCATTTCAAAGTGTTTTTTAAGATATTTGATGGCTGAGATAATTTTATAAATATTAATTCTTTAATATTTATAATTTACTTTAATTTTACCATCTTGTATCATTTTGGTAAATTCAATTGTAATTTTCATTTTATATATATATATATATATATATATATATATATATATATATATATATATAAGACAGGCGTCCCCAAATTAATATTTTTTAACTTTTGTTTCGTTTGAATGAATAAGAGGGGGTTTCAAATTATATTGTTATGATGACTGAATTTATGCATCATCACCTGAAAGTTTTATCTCATTGTTGTAGATATTAACGGAGAGAGACTCTAAGAAAGAAACCTTCCTATAGACGTGAGTCAGAAGAAGAAATGTGTCAATGAATATTTGGCAAAAGATCATTTTGAATAGTGATCACTATGACTATGATAACGGGATATTCTTATCATTGTTTTGACTCTCGAGTATACATCCGATACAGTTAGACTCAGTTAATCAACCCATCACTCTATATAAAGTTAGACTCAGTTAATCAAACACATCACTCTATATAAAAATATATAACATATACAACGCATACACATTCGAGAGAAAAAACAATGAAAAGAGTATACTGTCTTCATAGCTGTAGTGATAACTACATAGCAAAATAAATTCTGGAGCAAAAACCGGCGCTCATTTTAATGGCACCACTCACGTATTGTAACCTCTTCGACTTTTAAAATTGAAAAAATAGGATATATGACTTTGGACTAATTCTCTACGTCTCCTCTCTCTTTCTCTCTCTCTCTCTCTCTCTCTCTCTCTTATTGTATTGAGCACTCTTGTATAAACCTCGTTACATTTCACTGGTTACCCTACCTTTGGAAAATAGCATATATATATATATATATATATATATATATATATATATATATATATATATATATATATATATGAGTGTGTGTGTGTATATATATATATATATATAAATTACAATTAAATTTATCAAAATGATCCAAAATGTTAAAACTAAAATATATTATAATTATTAAATTATATATATATATATATGTATAATCATGTAATTAATAGAAGTTTACTAGACAAATGCAAATATAAGCTTCAGTCCAATATAAGTATTAATGAGTATATATATATATATATATATATATATATGTGTGTGTGTGTGTGTGTGTGTGTGTGTGTGTGTGTGTGTGCGTGTGTGTGGGGGGGGTGTATGTATACAATATATAGATTTGATGAAAAGTCGATTAAATATATAGGTCGATTAAAAATTAGTGTATTAAAATCAGCAAGTCCGTGGGAACTGTTAACGAAGTCCGTCCACTACGAACTACGCAAGACATTTTAGGACGTTACTCTTTTTCTCGAATGCAATATAATTTATAGTGGGGTGAATGGTTCTAATATATGATGCTTCAAGAATGTTTTAATTTTTTAATATTATTTTCATGTTGTATCATATTTACGTTGTAAACGAGGACCTTTCTAAAATTGGAGGGGCAGTTATGTTATTTTATCAAATGTTTATATATAAGACAAGTATTATTTAGATTCATGATTATTCCTTCAACACCTGAAGATGAGTCGTGGACGAATCGAAAACGCTCGTAACAGCAACAACTATGGAATTTTTATTCATATTTTTTATTTTGATACAAAAAAGATTATACGGAAAATCTAAAAATTAAAAAAAGAATCATAAACCAAATTATCTCCGTTGCATTTAATAATATTTTCGTGAATGAAAAAATGTCCCCTATATATATATATATATATATATATATATATATATATATATATATATATATATATAGTCAACATTCCAAAGACAGAGATATTCAATAATTCTTGATTAAAGGATGATGGAGATATTTTGCAGAATTATAAGAACTAAAACATTTAAATATTGCAGTGTTTTATATGAACCTTCCTCAATAGAATGTGAGTGAATTCAACCCAAATACATATGTTATATACACGAGGGTTTGAAACGTCACTTGATACATTGTGGTTGTGTTTGTAGACATTATATATATTTGTATGTAGATTTCTAATGGTAATATCAACATGTGTCTAACATTTAAGGGACTGTTCGCAAGACTTCTCCAAAAGCGACTCCGCCAAATTAATAATCAATGGTGGGTTAAACTCGACAACCAAATCCAGATGGCTTTTGATCGTAGACTTCAAACGCATGTACCATTTGCTCAAAAAAACTTTTGGTCATCAAACACTATCTACATCTCCCTTACTCTCAAGTGATGGAATTGCCCTTATAAGGGATCCCAACAAGATTCTCCTTCGTTGGATGAGCATTATTCTGATCTCTTTGACAACTTCTCTAATGTTAATGAGGACGTCATCAATGGATTTTTATCACAACAGAAGCTTATCCATGAAATGTCTGAGTTCCCATCTAAGAACGAAATTAGAGATTCAGTCAAGGAAGTGAACGTTGGGAGGGTTCCAGGGCTTGATTGTATTCCTGTGGAAGTCATCTTACATGGGGGTGATAAACTTGTTCATGAAATTCTTCATCACTGATTCTGGAAGGGTGTTCCCGTCCATCAGGATTGGATTGGTGTAATTCTTATATCAATGTACAAGGGAAAGGGATTCAGGGCCGACTGTGGAAGTTATCGTGAGATAAGTTTGTTGGAAGAAATTGACAAAGTATTTTCCAGAGTTCTACCCAATAGATTATTAAAGTATATTGGTCTATCCGTCATTCCAGAAAGCCAAAATGGCTTTCGTCCGAGCAAAGGAACCACGGACATGATCTTCTCTGCTCGGCCGTTGCAGGAGAAATGTACTGAACACCGTGTTCTGCTTCATCAGGTTTTTGTTGATTTGACCAAGGCATTTGATACGGTGAACAGAAATGCTCTATGGATAATTCTGGGGAAGTTAGGATGCCCACCTCAATTTCTACGATTACTCACGGAGCTCCACACTAATATGAAGCCTCGTCTGAACTTCAATGGATGCCTATCAGAACCCATCTCAGTTGACAATGGTGTGAAGCAGGGTGATAT
Organism: Euprymna scolopes; assembly: GCF_053919585.1. Classification (NCBI taxonomy): domain Eukaryota; kingdom Metazoa; phylum Mollusca; class Cephalopoda; order Sepiida; family Sepiolidae; genus Euprymna; species Euprymna scolopes. Next base: position 56,677,774 of record NC_136513.1, read on the forward strand.
TCTAGCACCTACACTTTTTTCTATTTATTTTGCAACTATTCTTTCCTATGCTTTTAAGGGTTGTTTTCTGTGTGTTTATTTGCGTTCAGAACCACAGGTAAAGTCTTTGATCTTCGTCGTTTTCATGCTTCTACAAGGACCTTTCAGCACCTAGTTCGCGAATTACTATTAGTCTTAAGAAGAATATAGTCATGTTCACACCTTTATCCAGTAGTTTGTATGTGGAACTAAATATTTTTGTTAACGACCAGAGACTTGCCGTGGTTGACACATTCGTGTATTTGGGTAGTACTCTTGCCAGAGACGGAACCCTGGATGCTGAGGTCAACTATAGGATACAGCGTGCCACTAACGCTTTGGGTGGCTTGGAGAAGCGAGTGTGGCCTGACAGGGGTATAACTCTTCGTACAAAGATCAGTGTCTATCAATTCTGTATTTTACCATCGCTGCTTTACGCTTCTGATGCCTGGACAACTTATGGTAGACACATAAAAATCATGGAGAGAGTGCATCAGAAATTTCTGAGACACATTCTGGGCATAAGGTGGAACTCTTTTATACCTGATATGGATGTTCTCATTCGAGCTGACGTACCATGTATCGAGAAGTTTATTATACGCAACCAGATGAGGTGTGCTTGACATCTGACAAGGATGGACGACGATAGATTGTCAAAGCGCCTGTTCTATGGTGAAATTATACAAGGAAAGCGTCCACAACATGAACCTAGGAAACGCTTTAAGGACAACATCAAAGATAATCTTAAAGCTCTCGGTAGTGACGTGTCCAGTTGGGAAAGTGCTTCCGACGATCGTAAAAGTTGCGCTTCTTGGTCTAGCATCGCTGTGATAGCTTCGAGAAGAAAAATATGAGCATGGAAAAATGAAGCGTGATACCCGGAAGAAAAATCTGTCAGATATATCAGGTCTGTCGGAGGCTTTCGTGCCGAACCACGTATGTGATTTATGCGGTAAAATGACTTTATCCGGGGCCGGTTCAGCTAGTCACAAGCGATCATATTGAGACCAGTCTTTCTTTGATGGGGAAAACATTGCGGGGCACAGATGTTCTATTTGCTCTGTGGTGTGTAAATTGAGTGGAGGCCTGAAGCGTCCTATGAATGCCGAGAGTATATATATATATATATATATATAT
>NC_136513.1:56681428-56733928 GCF_053919585.1 Euprymna scolopes
TCATTTTGCATAAGACGACATAAAAATGGCGCAGATCTGTTTTGATTGATTAATTTATGTTACACGTTTCGTATTAGTGATGGTAGTTGTGGTCGATTATACCATAAAACAGAGCCAAATAGATAATATTACAAATTGTACAAAAGCTTCAATTATGCTCTAAATAGATAACATTCCTTTCGAACGCGCCCTTGTCATATTAAATAAGCTGGTATTGCTGGTTGTGCAATGATAATGACTTGAATTTTAATTTACGTAAAAATTAAAATATCATTGTCAAATTGTGCCTTAAAAATTCATTTCGAACGCGCCCCTGTCATATCAAAGAATCTACTGGTGATTTTATAGGTTGAACCTTTCGGATTGTGTGGTAAGAAAATGTACTTGAGATGTTAGCCTGTATAAGATGTTTACTTTGGTTAAATTACCCGTTCTTTCTTTCATCGGATTATTTCGATTATCGATTATCGATACTTATCGAATACATTCCGACACAAAACTTATCAAAAAACACTGCCTGGCACATAAATTACATTCGTATGAAATTCATAAAAATCGATCCAGCCGTTTTTGAGTCCATAGAGAACGAACTCACAGACACGCCGACATACAGATACACATAATTCATTTTATATAATAGTAGATAGAAGATAAATAGGTATATATTTCCATTATATGCATATTCATTTGTATGCGTGCGCTTGTGTGTAAGTCTGTGTGTTTGTGTGCGTCTGTGTGGTTTTCTGTCTGTGTGTGCTGTGTGCGCGTAGTATTACTGTTAAATTTGTATTCATATCTTTTCTTTTATCTTGTCTAAATTCCTGATTAACTATCTACTTTCCGGTTTGAGTTAGTACATGTATTTGTTTTATTAGTTGTGTACCCTAGTACTTTCGGTTCGATACGGGGCGAGCTTCCAGCATAGGCACTGAGTAGAAAACGTCTATTTTATAAATATTTAGTGATGATTGTTTGCATGAATTGTGTTATCATTATTATTTCTGTATTTTTTTCATGTACTATTATTAGTTTTAGTATTAATGGCGTATCTGTAATAAAGATATTGTGTAAATATTAACTTATGCAATTACAAATTATCTGCAAAAATCTTATGACTATTGCAATCTACATATATATATGTGTGTATGTGTGTGTATGTGTATATAATCTATCTATATATGTATATAGATATGTGTATATATATATATAATGTTTTGTTAGTTGTGTTTGTTAAAATTTACCAATTTCGAAAAGATGCTCTTGAAACTATTTTCATGAGAAAACGTTGTTTCCTCATCAAGCCCGCGACTTGTAGATTTGATTGCATCTTAATTAGACAACGCTCTATCCTAGTTGCCTACGCGTACGTAGATTCTCAACAAGTCCTCATTGATTTCATACATCCGCTATTAAAGGAATGTCATCTATTGTTTCTAATCTCGTTTCAATCTTCATATTTATTTATGGTTCAGAGTAAACGATTCGCAACTCAATTCTGAATATTTTTACGTCAGCATATTTAATAGCTTTCTGAAAGTACTCGATATTTAATCGCCATTTACCGTAGCTAATCGGAAATGTAGAGCGAAATTAAAAATTTTGAAAAAAAAGTATAAAGGGAAAAATATAACAGCGTTTTACATATAAATATAAAAATGCTCATTAAAAAATTATAAGTACACATGTTCTTTCTGAAAAAACTGAGACGTATATATATATATATATATATATATATATATATATATATATATATATAGTAAGTTATAAATATATATGGCGATTAACCTACACTGAATATTCCGCGTTTCATCTACTCTAGGACTCTTCAGGCTTATGCGCGAATTTTGTGGTTGTTTGTCGTTTTTATATACGCATTTTCTATTGAGATTTTAGTTAGCCAATCAGCTTTCTAGTATCTACCGCGCCCTTCCTATCAGCCAATGAGCATGCACTTATCGGACAAAGGCCTATTTGACCTCTGTGTTATATAGTGTTATTATTAAAATGATGAAAGTTCTATTTGTATTGTTCTTTGTAAGAGTGTTACGAGAGATTAGTGTTGAGTAAGAGATGTTCATGTTGTAAGAAGAGATGAGAGATAATTATATGCATATATAAAGAGAGACATATAAATACATTTTGAGAAGGTGTTTGCTATCTATCTAGATAGATCGATTGTTTTTACATTCATACTTTTGACAGTTCTGTGAACGGGAGTGTCTCTATAACATTTATACTCTGACACACATATACTTTCTAACACATATTTTAGATGATGATTTTATCAAGGTTCTTATAACATAAATGGACAATACCTTTTCTGTTGAATAACAACACGACGACGCAGATACAAAAAACATATGATGATACGTTTATTTCTTCTTCGACCGGATTAACATGATTTTATCTCAGGGATTCAAAGTTGTTACATGGTTATTTCTAAAAGCCTCTCACTTCTAGAGGGTGCCTTGACTCTAACGGAGAATCGATCTGAACCTCTCTACTTCTCTCCACTGACTGATCCCGATTCTCACTCATCTAACTAAATTCATAACTCATGACGTCATTGCACGACCGAGCACGTGTATATGAGACCCATTGCATTAATCCTTCTCTAACCTAATTGTACGTAACTCACTTTACAATAACATTTTCCATTCTCTTTGTTTCATAAAAGGAATTTAACCTATTTTTTAATTCTCTAACCCAAATTTCTATTATTTTTTCTTTCTAAGAATGTAAATAGTTTCCATCCAAATTGTATTATTAAATATTTTAACAGAATCAACAATTTAACTGGGCATTCCATTTATAACATTCTGTGTTTATTTTAACTTATGGTTGGAATTCTTAATTCCAAGTCTAGCTTCGCAAGTTCGAATCCTTGACTATCCTATTTCATATTTACATTTAACTGATTCCCTATTTTTATACTTAAGGGGACAGCCCTTATCATGTAACATCTGGTTGGCCTGTTTCTTTTTGTGTGCTCTATTTAGCCTGGATATCTACTTTCTTGATCTGTTTTATATCTAGGTTAGTGGTCTAACCAAAAGCGTAGTTTACCAGGTCACAATATTTGCGAAAGAAAACCCGAAAACAAAAAATATTACGTAGGTATGACTTCCTTAGATTTCAAAACCCGATATTATGACCACAAAAGTACATTCAACAATAAAAAACACCGTATAAAAACAACACTAGCAAATAAATACTGGGAACTCAAGGAAAGCGGACATTCGCCGGTAGTCGAATGGAAAATAATAAGACAAGCTACCACGTGTAGGGATCTAGACGACCCATGTAGAGTATGCCTTCATAAAAAATTTGCTATCCTGTACTTTAAAGAACCCCAACATCTATTAAACTGTAGAAGAGAAATAGCAAACAACTGTGTTCACACGATAAAATTTACTCTAGGATAGCGATACAAAATAGTTTTAAAACTAACAAAAACAATAGAAAATAAACAAATAAATAAATTAAATAAACATGAATATATATAAAAGGTCACACATATATGTATATATATATATATGTATATATGTGTGCATATATTTATGTGCATATATATATTTATATATAAACTAATATAAAAAAAACACTAACCTAGATTTAAAACAGATCAAGAAACTAGATATCCAGGCTAGATAGAGCACACACAAAGGAACAGGTCAACCAGAGGTAAAATAGGCCTTTATCCGATAAGTGCATGCTCATTGGCTGATAGGAAGGGTGCGGTGGATACTAGAAAGCTGAATGGCTAACTAAAATCTCAATAGAAGATGCGTATAAAAAAACGACAAACAACCACAAAATTCGCGCATAAGCCTGAAGAGTCCTAGAGTGGATGAAACGCGTAATATTCAGTGTAGCTTAATCGCCATATATATTTTATAACTTACTAACTAGCTCTACCTACGTATTGAGCACTTTTGAAGTACATACTTAAAGTTTACGCATAAATCTATACTTTCGTATATAAATTTATGTGAGTAAATTAAGTATATATATATATATATATATATATATATGTATGTATATATATATATATAGTGGAGATGGTGGTAATTAATAAAAACTGAAGAAAGTTCTCAATACTGTTGTAGAGCAAAAATTCGTTTTATTTTTTGTTACCGTATCTTTCTGTTAAGTTACATTATTGTTTCGGCTACACGGCCGTTTTTTTTTTTTTTTGCGTCCTCAGACTTTTACAGAAATGTTCGCTATTTTGGGATGAAAGAGTGGAAGAGTGAATGAGGTCAGGGGGGTTTGCGAGGAGGGCGGAAGAGGAAGAGAGGAAGAGAACAAAGAGGAAAACTGGGGGGGGGCGTTTGGTATGTCGATAATGTTTTAGTTTTGGGGTTTAAGGAACTTGTGGGGGAGGGTCTGGGAAGTTCATTTCTGGTGTGGCTGAGGGCAGAGAGATACATGAAGGGAAGGAGAATATGTGGGGGTGGGAGGAGGGGGTACTTTAAACTTCGAGTCTTGGTATTAAAGTTTTTTTAGTTTTTAGCGTCTCCTTGGTGAGGTGATTTCTTGGTAAGCTGTTGGGTTTCGCTTATGTTTGGAGGCGGGGGGCTATGATTCGGTTCATTTATTTTTAGTTTCTTGTTTTTGTTAATTTTTTGGAGAGGGTCGCAGCCACGGGTACACACATGCGCACGTACACACATATATACTAAAAAGAAACGGTCACGGGTACACATACATGCCCGCTCTGGCGGGCAAATATATGTGCATATGTGAGCCTGCATGTATAGACCCCCTGCGTTGTTCTCGCTTGCGTCATTTCCCTTTAAGGTACTAAGATGGGGTGCGCGTGCATAGGCATGGATACGCACATACACAGATACATACATAAATCGACGCCTCTGCCCCCAAGGAGGCGAATATATGGGCTCCTATGCGCATACCGATTCAGGCATACTAGCACCCTACGCATACGTCAAGCGCGTGCGCGCATGCAGATACCAATACTCGAGAGCACATACATCGACATATATACACAGCTGCACGCTCTCCCACACCATGTGGACAGCAGGCAGCGGGCATCTATACTCTCACATCCACACCCGCATACACAGGCACGTGCACACACACACTGGGACCCCGTGTACATACGGACGCCCACGTGGATGTACACGCGCGTGCATACACACACGTACACACCCAGTTATACAGACAGTTATTGGCATAGACATATTCGTCTGGATAGATTTAAATCTAAGTTCATTTGTGGGTACATAGGCGCAATACTTTCGTTAGGTGTAGATCTGGTTATACATAGATATGAGCATAAGCTCATTGCAAGGATTCTATACATAATGTTTTCATTTTCATAAGTGTTTTTTTTTTGTTTTTTTTTGTTAGATGTGGGTGCACACGGGCGCGTTAGCGTACTCCTCCGCATACAAATATAACCCACAGATGCACGCTCCCACACGCATGCATCTGCAAAGATACGCACTCACACTCCCTCAAGCACAGATATGTGCGCACGCATATACATACGGGTATATAGCGTGGCCTGCCATAAATATGGGCGCGGGTGTCATCCACATATACTTAACATATGCATAAATAAGCGCCCGTGTACCCGGGATAGTGGTTCTAGGTAGTCATGTTTATAGATTTTGGGGAGGAGTTTGGGTGGTTTATATGGGGATTGAGTGCTGTAGTTATTGTTCTAAGTTGGGGTATTTTTTTATGGCATTATCGATCAGTTTTGGCGGAAGGCTATATTGGGGTGTCATACTCTAAGGTGTGCGTCTATGTATATGAGGCATCGGTTGGTTGTACTCTTCCATGTGCACTTACCTGTGCAGGTGTAAATCCATATAGTCATAAGTAAACAATTTCCCTGTTAAGTCGTGGAGGTTGCATGTTGGGGTTGAGCGGGGGGAAATGATGCCGATTATTGGGTGGTTATGTGGGATGAGGTTATGTGGTGTTTAGAGTTGGTGGTGATTGGGGGTATGTGTTGTTTTGTTGGATTTTTAGTTGGAGGGGGTAAGGTGGTGTGAGGTGTGGGGGGAGTTGGTTGAGGGGGTTTGCTTGAGTATATGTCATGGTAGTTGTGGTGGGTGATTGTATTGGATATATAGTTAGGGGGATTTAAGGTGGTGTTGTCTAAGGGATGTTTTAGAGAGGTGTATAGTTGCTAAGGAGGTGTGCTCTGTAATGCCTACAGTTTATGGTGGTTTCCTGCTTTTTTGTTTAGTAATTTGTCTCTGTCTTTAAAATTGGAGGTAAGGAGTTTTTCGTTTAGGCAGAGGAGACATGGGGTGTTTAGGGATTTACATGTGCTAGATTTTCATAGGATTTCCCATTTAATGGTTGGTGTAAGGTTATTTTGGTTTAGATGTAGGTAGTGGGTAGTTAGTGAGGTTTTGTTAAGGTGGTTAGGGTTTGTGAAGGAGCATTTATGTACTCTGAATCTATCCTTAAATGAGGTGACGGCCAGGCCAATATAATATTTTTGTCATTTGGGTTTTCTTTAGGTGCGATTGTGGCTTTATATACTACTTCTGTTTGTAAGCATTGTTGATTAAGTGGGCATTCCGATTTGTTGTTGCATTTGCACTTGTTCGTTTTGGTGTTGTATGTATTTTCACCTTTGTTAAGTATTTTTCTGTTATGTTTTTTTTAATTATTTGTTCTAGGTTGTCCGTACAGCTGTAGCTGAGTTTAATTGTGTTTTTGTTGAAGATTTTGTGTATTACGTGGCTGGGTGGGAAGTGGTTGTTTATTAGTTGGAAGAATTTAGTGCCGAGTTTATTTTTGACCATTGTATTGAAGGGGGTGAACCAAATGATTTTCCTAGTTCTATTTCTCTTGTTTGTGGTATTGGGTGGATTTGGTTTAATGTAATTGAACGTAGTGTGTGAGTGACCACTTTCCTTTAGTGCATTTTCGTAGAAGAGTTTATGTTTGTTGAAAATTTCGAGTTTGGAGGAGTTGGTGCTAAGTCTTTTTTCGATAGATGTGGGGATGTGTTTAATTATATGTTTTGGGTGGTTTGATAGTGGGTGTATATAGAGTGGATAGGTGTTGTCTTTGGTGTAGGGTTCGTATGTGTTGCTTGAGAGGTTGAGAGTTACATCGAGGAAGTTGACGGTTTTTATGTTGGATTTGATGTCTAGTTTTAGGCCTATTCTGTTCATTTCTTTAGTTAAGGTTTTCTTTATTTTTTCGCATTTGGGGCCACTTGAGTTTTAAACTATGAGGCCATCGTCTCTATATAGTCCTATGTTTTTGTTATTTATAGTGTTTGTTAGGTTGTATAGGATGAAAAGACCGATAAGATCGGTTGCTTCTGCTGAGTCTGCAGCTCCCATTGAGAAGTCGAATGATCCGGATTGGTTCTTTTTAGTCCATTGTGTGCCTTGGCTGATTAGGACTGTTTTTTCTGGATTTTTTTATAATGTCCATTTCGGATGGTTGTAGGTCGGAGAGTAGAGAGGCAAATTTAAAGGCTGCGTCAAACAGTTCCTTTGATATGGAGGGATAGTAGCTTTCAATATCGAACTGGATGAAGCCGGCCTTCTTTTTATTTTGGATGTTGTTGAACCATTTTATTGTGTCTTTAGTATTTATCCACTGGTTTAGTTTGTATTTGGTTTTAATTTGTAAGTAAATTCTTTCTAGTATTCTTTTGCTAATTTTTCCTATTTCGGGCTTGGTGGGGTTTATGAGCCTAGTTTGAGGTTTTCCCTCGAAGTTGGGTTTGTGGTCCTTAAATATTATGTAGGCTTCTTTGTTCGCTAGTTTCCGACTCTATTGCTGATGTTGAGTGTGTCAGTTATGTTTTTGCTATCTAAATTGATGTCTTTGATTAGACCTATATCCGATTTTTTATAGTTGGTGATGATGTTTTCTTTAAGCAGTTTTAGGTATTTTTGTTTTTGGATTTTGTAGAAGTTATGTGTCTTGTCAGCTTTGACATACAGTAATTTGGAGGAGTTAATGTTTTTGACTAGTTTGTCTCAGTGGTGTTGGAATTGTGGTTGTTCCCTTCGTCTTTTCCCTTTAGAAAGAAATATGCTTTCCATCGCATCCTTCTGATTACGTCTTCAGCCCTCTTGCGCCCTCCTCGCAACCCTCCCTGACCTCATTCACTCTTCCACTCTTTAATCCCAAAATAGCGAACATTTCTGTAAAAGTCTGAGGACGCGACAGACGGCCAAAAAAACGGCCGTGTAGCCGAAACAATACTGTAACTTAACAGAAAAATACAGAAACAAAAAATAAAACGTATATATATATATATATATATATATATATATATATATATATTCCCGGTACACCGTACAGAGATTTATCAAAAAGGTTTATATCGTTTTAGCAGCAAATCATCGAGTTTAGCTTCGTTGTTATATTTAAATTTATACTTTCCTATATTAATTTTATGTGGGTAAATTAATTATATATATATATATATATATATATATATATATATATATATATATATATATATATATATATATATGTAAAAGAGGTTTCGGAGGCTGTCACAATGCGAGGAATGAATTATAGTCGTTGTTGGTAAGAGGAGACGAGAAAAAGTGGCGATTTACAAATTAATAAGTACATATATATATATATATATATATATATACATTTTATATATATTTATTCAGTTGTATTTGTAAAATGTCTTACTTGTAAGTCTCTGCGACGTATTCCATTATTAATTTCAGAAAAATTTCCCTTTTCAAATGATGTGCGTAACAGGTCTATTCAAAGCATGCTGGATGATGGACCGGAAGTTGTGTAGCTATGTGAGGCCTCGGGGCAAATGTGAGTAGGGGATTTATGTATGGTACGATTAGGTAATTAACATGTTTATAATTTTGCTATTTTTATTTATTTGTCTTTATTTTTATTTTATTTATTTTTATTTTTTGGTTTATAACTTGTTTTAGCGTGAACTTTTTTTAATGTTATCTGTTATGTTGTCTTTATCATTATTACTATTATTTTTTTCTGCTAATATGTGCGGTGTCTCTGCTTTTCTGGGTTACATATATATATATATATATGGACGTTTTTCTGTGTTTGTATTAGTTAGTTACAATTATATTTTTATTTTAACTTAAGTTAAAGCCAATACCACTAGACAAGCTGAAAGTCCAGGCATATAAAATTCAACTGTATGTTCTTTGATATGACATAGGCGCGTTCGAAATGAATGTTTATGTTTAGATTACATTCGAAGCATGCTACTGGACTTTTGCATTTTAAACTTTAATTCAAGCCATTATATATAAATAATTTTTTAAAACCAAGAATAAATTATCTACAGTGCAATGTAGACTACTATGTATTGTGAACTAAATTACTGCGGAGACGACGTGAAATTTCCTCCCAGTGCACCGCGATGGGCCCCAACAAGAACAGATAATCAATCGATTTGATTGAAAAAATGGGCGATTTTATCGATTCTTATTACAATAAAAAAATATGGAGGTGTGAAACATTCGTTGATCATCATTCAATCAAAGGCAACGTCGGGTACTATATAAATACACAGACACACACACACACACACACATATATATATATATATATAAATATATATATATATAGCGAGAGAGAGAATGAGAGAGTGAAAAAACACATATATATAGCGAGAGAGAGAGAAAGAGAGAGAGAGAATGAGAGAGTGAAAAAAAAACACAGAAAAAGATAGATAAAAGTAGATATAATGTGTGGCATATGTATATATTTTAGCATGATTAGAATAATTAAAATAATATTCCGACGAGATGGAAAGATAAAATGGAACAAACCAACTCACAGGTCCATCAACGTTTCGTCTTTATTACAATGAAGACGAAACGTTAGAGGACGTGTCACTGGGTTTGTTCCTTTTTTATCTCTATATTTTAGTTAATATATTTATCAAAAATATGTTTATATGTGCCTATGTGTCTGTGTTTGTACACAGCATTGTCTCCTTAAATAACGCAGAGTTCATATTAAATTGGGAATTTTTGTATGTTTCTGAAAAGATATTGATTAAAAATATCACATTATTTTGAGTATCTATACATATATATTTAACAGTGTTTGCCCGTTTTAAATAGCAAAAATTATAGCCCGCTGATTTCTAATGCATGATTCATGCCGAATTGGTGGTTGCATATAGATACATTTTGGCTCATTTTTGCATTAAATGCCAAAGTAGAGTAAATACTGTTTAGTAGTGACTATTAATAGCAAACACTGGATGGAACGAATGTTATAATACTTAGTTTGCTGCACCTTAGCAAATTTCCATACAAATCTCCATACAAAGTTTCAGACGGATCGCCCGGTAATTTTACAAGAACAAGTGGATTGGCCTGACAGACGTAGAATATATATATATATATATATATATATATATATATGTATGTATATATATATATACATACATATATATATATATATATATATATATATATATATATATATATATATATATATATATATATAGTTTGGGTATGTGTTGATGGAATGTTTTTTTCAATTATATTTCATTCTTTGTGTATACCAATTCTTTTTGCTGAGAAGCTCGGTCTATTTTAAATATAACAACATATATTCTCTTCTTGCGACATTTTGTCATGCATTTATTTCTACGCAAATTAGGTGTATATGCACGAATAGAGCCTGCACTGAAGTTGTAATAACCGATTGTTTCTGCCTGCACAGCGAAACGGATTTGTAAAAACTGTACCGAAATTTTAACATGTTGGCGGAGCATAAACATTTGAATCTTGGAATGTAACTATACTGTTAGGCTTATATATATATACTAGCATTTCAGCCAGGCGTTGCCCGGGTGTTTGGAGGTGTATGTTGAGCAAAAAAAATGTGGTAGTAGGAAGGCAGGCTCGCACCCGTACCGCGAAGGAGGAAAAGAATGGGAAAAACATGTCTTTGCTGTTACGACCACCGCCAAACCAGAAGTGACGTAGGTTTAAATTAAGGCTACACAATCGAAAATAGGGGATAACTTTCGAAAATATCGGTGAAAAAAGCGACTACTCCCTGTAGAAAAGTGCCCAGTTGAGAGTGAAGAAATTAATGTTTTTTGCCAATTTTTCGATACTTGTCGTCTGAAGGGTCGCGCTTAAAAACGATACTTATCTTGTGAAAATCCGTAGCCTCTGTTGAAAGTTTTAGGCAGGCATGCAAACATACATACATACATACATACATACATTTATATATTGGTAGCTCAAATTTTCGACCTAAACCGATTAAAAAGCTTGCCCTATCTCTGAATACCCTTTATGTAAAATTTCAGATGTTTAGACCAGAAATTGTCTGAGTAATTTGGTAGAGACCGCAGCGGTCAATTTTTTTTAACTTCGACCCCTATTATGACTCCTTAACCTTTATAGTTTTGGGGCTCAAATCAAATTATTAAGTTAGGCACATGTCCAAGTAATCTATGTCTAAAATTTCAAGTGTTTAGACCCAAAATTGCCGGAGGAATTAGGTAGAGTTCTCAAAGGTCAAATCGTTGAACTTTGACCCCTTAACAGCCAAATTTCTGGTCGAAACCGGATTACCAAGATTTCCCCAAATCTCACTACTAAACTGTATATCAAATTTCGAGTCTGTAGACTGAAAATTGACAGAGTTATTGCGTAGGGAAATGTAAACAGATACACAGACACACAGACACGTTTACTTTTATAGATATATACATAGATTTATAATTCAAGGTAAATATTTTCCTGATGTAATGTGACTAATAAAGTTTGTACGAGGTTAATACAAGAGAAAAGAAGAAATATAAGGCAAAATGTAAAAATAAAAATTATAAACATAAAATGAAACATGATCTTTTAGGTCTGTTTTTTCTTTAGAACACATTTGTCAAAGGGAAAACTTGGAACAACTAATTGATTAATATGTGGAGAATTTAAGATTTAAAATTTTTGTAGGACGTCCAAGTGGCGATATGCTTTGTGAACATGAGTAAAAAAAAGGGACTTTAAATTCACTGTAGCTTATCATAACAAAGGTTAATACCAAATTTCAGCCAGATCGGTTCAGTAGTTTCCGAGAAAAAGTGGAATGGACAGACAGATATGCAGACAGACAGACACTAGAAGAGATATAATATAGATAACTCCAACAAGAAGATATCCTTGCGTGGGCAGAAATCGATAATTAAAGAAAGAAGGCGTGTGCGTTTTTCGTTTTTTGAAATGGAGTTTGCGATTCAATGCAGATTTAGAGGAATAAATAGTATTTTATTAAAGTAGACATTTATTTTGGTTTTTCGCGCAGTGTGACCATCTCGATAAGTAAATGTGTTTGGCCAGATGCCATGTTTCACAGCCAATATTGAAGCGTTCAATTAAAAGTTGGATCCCATTCTTTGGGAATTTATATCATATTTAACATTGTTTATACGTTGATTCCAAGTTTAGCCAAAAAATGTCGAAACATTTTACTACAGAATCATACATATAAAATAGGAATATAAAGCGACATTATGCCATATAGCCATAACTTATGAAATTTATAGTAATAGCTTAGCATAACTTCCAAATATTGATTATAATTTCTAATCCATAGTTTAAGATCCTAACATGTCGTCACTTTATTAATGATGTTTAGTGTGATGTGTTATAATGGTGTAACGTGGCCGTTACACTTTACTTTAGTAAGTCATAAAAATAAAACTGGAAATAAATAAATAAAATCTGGGTATGCATTTTTTTACAAAACTTTTTATTACTGTTACTTTCGTCACGAGTTAAAAGGCAGCGATGGTCCTTATCCATGAATACATTTATTTGGCCAATCAACTCTGGTGTTCTGGCATCCTTACTTCTCCCTCTTCTCATCATCCCTCATAAACCCCATACCTTCCTTGAATCTCTTATACCACTCAACAACTGCTGCTCAGTTAATGCAAGATGGTTCAAAATCATTCTGAAGCATTCCATAGGTTTCTCTGTAATTTTTTTTCCAAGTTTAAAACATAATTTGTTGCATATCATTTTTCTAAAATGCCTTCAGGTCCAGATTGCGTTTTTAAAATTCACCAGCTGTGAAAATCAAGCTTTAGTAGGATTATTCCAATTCCTACTGGAGCTGTCCCTTTTAATCTGTAATCATAAAAATTGGCCAGTCGTATTGTAAGATGTATAGAAATAACATACTAAATTTTCAAGAGTCTATGACAATTTTAAATGCCTATACAACACCAAAAAATCCGGACACTTATTGAGGACACCTCGTATGACCAAATTAAATATATTATTTTAATTCTTCTCATTTTGGTATTTTCATAACGTTTCTCGCGATATAACTTACAGTGCATCTTTTCGTTGCAACCTCAAATGCATCTAATATATCGACATCGGAAATCTATACGGAATTTCAAAATATACACTTAATTTAATCTCCATGAATGGATTGTTTTCGTGCCGCCAGCCATGACCGGGTAGAAACTTTAAATAATTTTTATTTCATTATATTTTTAGTTAATATAATCTGTGGTGGAGATTGAATCTAGAGCCTACAAAAAATACAGTTACAAAATATAAATATACTACTTATGAGACTTTTTTTTTATCTGGGAAAGCTCATCGTTCAAAGATAGTTCACGAGTATCTAGCCATGTTTTGGGTAAGTTTGAATTTTAACTGTTTAATTTTAAATTTTATAATGTGAGTAAAAGAGTAAAACATTACTTGTGATGGTTTTTTTTAGTTTTAAAATCGGAAAGAGCAAGTTATCGCTTTTATCCTTAGGTGCCCCTACAAGGAAATGCCGACGGGGCTACTCAAGCACATTTTTGCAGGACCGAGGTACTCTTTTTGGAGCATTGACTTATTTTCCCACTTTCCAACCTTATGTCACAACCTTTCGCGATGGGAGAGAGGTAAATATCGATTTTAAAATTAGAAGCCGTCAGCAATAATACTTTTCTCTTTAACTAAAAGGTGTCTATTCAGTCCGCAAGTTTTGTGAGGAAAACTCCCTATGCTTTTTGCCTACAAAATTTTGCTTGCCGATTCGCTTCCAGCTGATGACACCCAAGCCCTCTTTTTTTAAAATTGACTCTATAAATTAAAATATATTAACCGCATTTTACGACTGGAAAATATTTGGCGCCCTTTTTTCCTCACGTTAGAAAGTTATCAAATTTGGTTAATACGATTAATTGTCATAAAACTCTGATCTACATAATTAAAGCCTGTTCACTCTAAAAGCGATTTATACAAACAAGCTCTATCGAGCAGGTGCCTTTGAAAATGAATACTACTTTTTTATTAATAGCATTAGAAAATTGTATAGATGCATTTAAAAATAGAAAAAAGAACATGGTTCGATTTATCGTGAGACTGAACTTTATACAATATATAACAAACAAGAATTATATATGTAAAATTACGCATGTTTGAAACAAAAGACAATAAAATTATGAAAATACTGGATTTCGAATCTTTAAAAAAATAATTAAATAAAATAAAAAATACAAAACAAACAATCAATAATGTTAAAAATAAAAACGAACGATAAATAAGTTCAAAATAAAATCGAATTATACACATATTTGTGAAATATATATATATATATATATATATATATATATAGTAATTTATAAAATATATATGGCGATTAAGCTACACTGAATATTCCCCGTTTCATCCACTCTATAACTCTTAAACCTGAAGAGTACTAGAGTGGATGAAACGCGGAATATTCTCTGTAGCTTAATCGCCATATTTCTTTTATAAATTACTAACTAGCTCTACCTACGTATTGAGCACTTTTGAAGTAAATACTTAAAGTTTACGCATAAATCTATACTTTCGTATCTTAATTTTATGTGAGTAAATTAAGTAGTTATATATATATATATATATATATATATATATATAGTGTGTGTGTATAAGTCTGCATATCTGTATGAACATATAGGCATAAGTATAAATAGACATATATATATATATATATATATATATATATATATATATATATATATATATATATATATGATGTGTGTGTATATGTGTGCTTTATTAAATGTGTTTGAGGCCAGAACAGCGCATTGTTGCGGGTGGGGTGCTTTTGTTTTTAATTTATAGGTGTGTTTCGGGGTCAAACTTCATCCTCAGTGTTTCTTTTTTTTCCATGTTACTGTTGGAGCAGGGGTCCGTGGGTAAAGGTACATATGTTGTTTTTTACGGTAGAAAGAAAGAAATACTGAGGACGAAGTGTACACTTCAAAATACATTTATAAATTTCAAACAAAAATAAATATACGTTTATTTTCGTAATAATGCGTTGTTTTGGCTTCAAACGTATCTAATACGTATTATATATATATATATATATATATATATATATATATATATATATATATACATATATATTTGTTTACTGTTTTTTTTTTATAAATAATCCCAACAATGTGCTCAATTACAAAGAAAAACTTTTTCGATATAAGAGCTTAATATTTATTTATTTATTTAATTGTACAGAAGTTCAGAATAAACATTAGTACCGTCGGTTTCAAGCCCAAAATAAGGGGACCAGTTACTTCTGTACAATTAAATATATATATATATATATATATATATATATATATATATATATATATATATACCCTTGTCCGTTATGTCCCTGATAGTAACCCCCTATATCAAAGTGGCAATGTGTCTGGTCTTGGGTGAAAATGTAATAAAAAAATTTAATAAAAAATATGATTATATAAAATCATTTCATTAAATAATTTTGTGAAAGCTGGTGTATTTTTACCAAAAAATCAAGTTTTTTATCTAATATACTTAAAAAAATGTAGAAACACGTATATCTACTTTACTGCATTTGCCAAGTAAAAACTCTATTTTAATTACACGTATCTAAAAGTAAAATAGTTCTTCAACTTACAGAAAAGAAAACAATTTTTTACTTTTGGATCATTTTTATAATTTCCATAGAAAATTGAACAATGAAACTATAAGAAATCTTTGAGAATTGAAAATAAACATTGTTCTTAATTGTCGTTTTATCCCATTACCATAATCTTCGACTTTTACAAAAAAAAAAAACGATATTCAACGGAATGGCTTTCTCCTTACCCAGGTCACGTATAAACTGCTACATAAGTAATCGAATTTATTTCATACCATTGATTGGTCCTTATCTTTCGGCTGACAGCCTATCTATTTTATTAACATTGATCCTCGAGTAGCTCTGGACCTTAATTAGTAGAAACAATAGGGTAGGCATAAATAAAAGGTAGACATAGCTAAGATGGATGTATAGGTTTGGGGATGAAGTAAAGGCGAATACTTTACTCAATAGTGTACGTTGCAGTTTAGTACCATGCCGATTAGACATTCTGTTTAACTCATAGTTGCCAGAATAGACCTGAAGGTAATCGTTACAAGAGAGTTACTTTAAACTAAATTCCGATCTCCTTACCTGATTCACTAGTTCTCAGCAAAAAGAACATACAAACTGAACACGCTAATACTATAGAATAATCTAAGTCGAATGTTACTTTGATAACTGTCAGCTGGCGTCAATCAATTCTTAAATAATTTAACACGAAAATGATTATTAAAGTTATTTACTATCACCCTTCTAAATAAAATTCGGCAATAAAACTTTAGAGGAAACTCGGCGAGCGTTATATTGTGTTATTTTTCTACATTAAAAGAAGCGAAAAAACGAAAAGATCGCAATAAGTTCGTATAAACAACACTATTTTTGATAAAAATGTAACATCAATACTATCAAGCTGCTAATCACTCTTTATTATTATTAATTGTAATAGCCAAATACTATTCTTTAAATAACTGAATATTCTCTTCTTACCGTAAATATTATGGTCTGCTAAATATTCTTCAAATTAATAAACCAAATATAACCATTTTTAATATATTTATTTAAAGTCGTACAATAATTTAATTTTAGAACAATTCATTTTCAAGTAGGTAATAGGATTTAATTTTTCATTAGCAACATCAAATTTATCACTAATAACAAGCTGGAAATAGTCTATTAACATTTAATAATAGTTAATCTGTTATTTCCCACGCAAGTGATGTATTCGTCTGAAGTAGTGGAGTGGCCTTTGCTATAGTTTCGAACTATAATCTGGTAAGTCATGTTACTGAGCAAGTGTTTTTGGTTGGAGCTGATAGCCATTAGCAATGCAGCGTACCTGTCGGCGTTTGTCCTAGAATGATCAGACGATCTCATTTTTATATGCATGAAAGGTGATAACCAATGTACGATCATGTAATTCCTTAACATTTTATATTATACAAAAGTTATAAATGGTGTGATCTCAACTTAACATGTGATATTAAATTGCGTGTCTTTTTCTCATTACTTTTTTGACTAATTATAAGTATTGTTCAAATTATCTTTACTTTGATTTTCTTTTCTTCCTTTGTGTTGACGTTGTGCCGGTTGGCATGCTGTTAGCATGTGCGTTACTTGACCTGAAATAATCTTAACCTTTACTTGTCTCTCATTTCATACACTGGCATTTTGCAACTGGCAACTGCTTCGTATTGCAGCTGGTAAGCCAACGGCTTCATCTTGCAACCATGCTAACCTGGAATAAATATGTTTGTTCATTACTATGTGCGTAGAACGGGTTGAAAAATATTTAAGCTATAATTGTATAGTTAATAAAAGCCTACTTTCTCTCTTCATTCTGTTCTCTTTCTTTCTCTCTCTCTCTCTCTCTTTCTTTATATATATATATATATATATATCTTATAATATAAATCTGAATGTGTGTTTGGTTCTGTGTGTGTGTGTGTGTGTGTGTGTGTGTGTGTGTGTGTGTGTGGTCACGAATAGGCTCCTTATATGGTTGACTACTTTAAAAAACTGATTACATATAATGATAGAAGATGTATCGAGACACAGGAATGGGTATGTTTGATCTGGCATAATGATGATTCATTAAAATTGTGGGGTCGGCGTTCGCGCCTGGTCCACAAAGTATGGAAAGAAAAAAAGAAAAAATTTTAAAAACAGTTTACAGGTGTTTTTGATATAGATGTGCATAAGAATACTTTGATAAGTATGTTTTAACTTAAATAAGGATGGTATAATAAGATTTTGGGGTCTGCGTTCGTGCCTGACCTCCATAGAATGGAAATAGGCACAAACTTTAATAAAGATTTTTCGTATCTATCTGCGTAAGTATACTTTGATAATTATGTTTCAGTTTGAAGAAATATGGTATAATAAAATTATGGGGTATTCGCTCGCGTCTGACCTCCATAGAATGGAAATATGTCACAAAGTTTAACAAGGTTTTTTAATATAGATCCACAGAATATTGTGATAAATGTTTCAGTGTGAACAGGTATAGTATAATAAATTATGGGGTTTATCTATTTTATGTTTACTTTCATCATATTTTGCTTTGGTTTTGATACCCCCAAATTCAAAGCTATCTCTTTACAACCCTTCCTTTTCATAAGCTATCATACTTTCATAAATCAGAGTCCATTTTCTGTAGGCTGTTTTTGAACCCAGTCAACAACGGGTACTTTTGCTAGTATATATATATATATATATATATATATATATATATATATATATATATATATATATATAAAAGAGAAGTGTGTGAAGACATTCTTAATATATACTCAATAATTTTTTGATCCACAGACACAAAATTTGATATATAGTGTATTCAGATACGTGAAAAGTTTTTAATCGGCTTTCATCCGAAATAATGGATGCTATATAAATTGAAGAATTGGTCATTGGGAATCATCGGATTTTCATCTGTTTGTCAATTTTTTCACGAGATTTGAAAATACTTTTTAAGGATCATGGTAAGCGGGTCTAATGGCTATCGTACTTACCTCATTGTTTTTAAATTAGGGTTTTGATCTCGTCTCAGGTATTATTTTTTACTTACAAGAAGTAGACTGTTTAGAAAAAGCATAATTCTCGCATGCGTGCGTCTCAGTTTCTTCCTGCTTATTTTATTTCATTTTTTGGAGTAATTTATCGTTACGTTTAATACCAGGCAACTCTGGGTACATCTTCTAGTATATATAAAAAAGAACATAATTTAAGATTGTAAATTATAATATACAAAAGTTACTGATCGGAAGGATACTCGAAAAAGAAATATTAAGATATTGCAAATGAATATTATAGCGAAGTTATGAATTTACCGGTACTAGCATGAATTAAAACTGCATTATGTGAAAACTAGTTATAAATGAAAAAAAAGTTCGTGTAAAAATTCATGAAACTTAGAAAAGAAATGAAAAGTCAAAAAAAAAAGTAAATTAAGAATTAAAGATTCAAAATCCAGATGAAAGAATGTGCAGTGGTTAGATATTTACAATAGCAAAAAATAAAAGACAAGGCTATTCGAGGATAGGGGTTAATGAGTGTACAGTAGTCAATGGAACAATTTCGTAGTAATCGTTGGGAGAGGAAATTTGGTAAATTGGATTACTTACGGGAACGGTTCATCAAGAACTTGTTTACGTTAGACTTGAAGACGATCATAGTGTAGTCAGCTGGAAAGCAAGAAAACGGAACAGAGCTCTACAGGCATGCAGTTTTAAGAGCTTTGTTCATGGAATCTACGTTTGGATGTAGGCACAGATAAAGAGTGGTGAAAAATATTCATAGTAGTTTCATGTAGATGCATGTTTTTCGTGAAAATTTGGCGAGGGGAGTACAGACTAAAGGAGATGAAAAAATACTGCATCATTTTTAGGTAGATCAAGTGATCGAATAATAGAAAAACTAGAAAGAAAATTAAAATATTCTCTAAGGAACTTAAGTTAGAAATAACACCAGACTGCAATTGTAAAGTAGTGATTTTTTTAGATATAAGTCTAAATCTTAACAACAATACTTATGAAGCAAACATTATTCTATATATATCATAAATCTAATCATCCTAAGAATATGAAAAAAGCAATTACAGGATATCACAAGATAAGGGTATATTAAATAAGAATAAAGATTACTATAATGAAACCTTAACTAGATCAGGATATCATGGAAAGATCAAATACACAAAGCAGATGGATAATAAACACTATCATAAAATATGGCCATGAAAGGAAGAAGAAATGTAAATAATAAAAAAATATATAAAAATAATAATAAACATAAAAAGAATGAAATTAAAAAAAGTGGGATGCATGTAATAGTAATAATTCAGTTTAGAATAAAGGAAATAAATGCAAATAAACAAGTCCGGTTTAATCCACCATTTAGTAAACATATACAAAATAATACTCCCAAAGACTTTAATTGATAAAAACTCCCCTTTAGAAAATAGATTAAGTAAAATTATTAATAAAAACACACTTAAACTTTCATTCACAACAGCCATTCTAAGTAAATCTATAAGTTCGAATAAGGATAAAATAAACAAAATAGTAAATAATAATAGGGTTGAATAAGGTGAATCAAATATTGAAAAATGTAACTGTAGAATACTTAACGGGTGTCAATTGGAGGACAATTTCTGAAATGTAACTGTAGAATACCTAATGAATATCCATTGGAAGGTAATTACTTAATTTCTGAAATTGTATACAAATGTGAAGTTAAGGTAGATCATAGCAAAAATATATCTAGGGGGAACTGAATGTTTTTAAGGACTTATACTGAAACCATAATGAATCAATTAACATTAGACCAGAGAAGAAACCAATTAAAGTTGAGGATAATTATGGAAATAAAGATAAAACAAAAATAATTATTAAAGATAAGAAGAAGAAGATGATTGCATTAGGTGATTGGGTTTGAGAGCTACATAGGAATAAAATAGAATTTGAATCAAAATCGTAAATTTTTGATAGAGCTATGAGCTCACTCAGATTGTTTACGAATTGCTTATGACCTGACTCAGATTGTTAACTAATTGCTTATGACCTCACTTAGATTGTTCGCAAGTCCACCCGCGTGCCCGATACTACAGGTCAGTATGCAAGCCTACTAGACCTTTTCCTCTCAACTTCCCCTGAGCTATGTTTATGTTCTGTTCTTTCTCCTCTAGGATCCTCCGACCAATCCGTCGTATCAGTTCAGATAAAAATGAAATGTAATAAGTCCCTAGACGTACCCCTCCACCGTACTGTATACTGATACTCCATGCCTGACTGGGATAGCTTCCATACATTTATATCTGATCTACCTCTGTATTCCATGTTAAAAAAGGATGTGTCCTCTATAGTATCAGACCTGACCGAATGGTTAATTGTAGGCATAGACCGATTCATACCATCTAAAAACCTACCAGCCAGCCATGGTTCTCCCCAAAATGTGCTGCTGCCATCGCGAACAGAAATCACTTTTCCCATAGCTACCAACTTAATAGATGCACTGAGACTAAAGCTGCTTTCAAAAACGCCAGTAACCACTGTAAAAGAGTAATAAAAAATGCAAGAGAGCCATACCCAGTCTGTTAAATCCAAAGAAGCTGAGCAGCGGCTTGGTTCCCACCAGTTTTGGCAAATAACAAATAGGATCCTGAACAGAAGTGTGCGTTCTATCCCAAACATTATCAACCGACCAGAGGTCATCTACTCAGCTTCAGACAAGGCTAAACTATTTGCAAAGAACTTTGCAGCTAATTCTACCCTACGCGACGAAGGCCATCAACTCCCATATTTCCTCCTATTACACAGAACACGCTAGGTAACATACAAATATCTGTGCATGAAGTCGCCAAGCTAATCAAGAACCTTGATTACAGTAAAGCAACTGGCCCTGACGGCATACTAATTATAGTGTTAAAAAAGCTTCATCCAGAAGTTGCTCCCATACGAAACTGTTTAAACGATGCCTTAAGGAGAAATGCTTTCCAACACCCTGGAAAACCTCATCAGTATGTCCTGTATTTAAGAACTCAGATGATAAGTCATCTCCCTCTCAGTCCAGACCAATAAGTCTCCTGTGTGTCATGTGTAAGTTGCTGGAATCCATATTAAATTGAGAAATAATCAACCACCTCAGCAGAAATAACCTTCTTAGTGACACGCAATATGGTTTCCGTTCTGCAAGATCTACCGCAGATATGCTAACGGTTATATCTCATAGAATTAGTGAATCTCTTGACAAAGGCTTCCTTTCTAGGGCAATTGCTCTTCACATATCAAAGGTCTTCGACAAGGTATGGCATAAGGGCCTACTTCACAAGATTTCCAGCTACGGTATAACTGGAGATATTTTCTGTCATTAAATCATTTCTCTCTGATATGCTCATAAGAGTAGTGGTTGATGGGCAGAAATCAGAGGCCTGCAGTATTAATGCTGGAGTCCCTCAGGGGTCAATCCTGGGCCCAACTCTCTTCCTGATCTACATCAATGACCTCCCTAAACACATACTTAAATCATTCGTTTACATCTATGCTGATGACACAACCATCTACGACAACATATCAAAGGCTGTAAATGACAAAGTTCTCTCTGCTTCTCTCTCCTCTGATCTCGAGCACGTGGTCCAGTGGGGGAAGACGTGGCTGGTTACCTTTAATGCATCTAAAACCAAACTCCTATCCTTACATCACAACGCTCCGATCCCCATCTGGCATCAATTGAAATGAATGGCTCTCGTCTAGAAGAAGCCCCATGTTTTGAGAAGCTTCTGGGCTTGACCTTCTCTCCTGATCTTAAATGGAACACGTACATCAACTCTGTTGCCAAGGTCGCTGGAAAGATGGTGGGATCCTTCTAACGCTCCAGAGGATATCTCACTACTGATGCAATTCTCTATCTATATGAAAACACAGTACGTCCAAAGATGGAATACTGCTGCTATATCTGGGCAGGAGCTGCTAAAACAGCCTATCCTTCCTTGACAAAGTACAAAATAGACTTCGTGGCTTAGTGGGGGATGCCCTTTTCTCTTCTCTGCAACCTCTCTCCCACAGAAGAGACGTTGCAAGCCTATCTTTGTTTTATCGTTATTTCCATGGCAGGTGCTCGTCTGAACTCCAATCTCTGTCCCCCCTCGCCAATCTTTCACGAAAAACACCCGTCTAGCTGAATCCGCTGTCAAAAACTTTCCCCACTCTTTACCTATGCCTTAATCAAAACGTAGATTCCATGAACAAAGCTTTTTCTTAGAACTGCACGCCCGTGGAACTCTGTTCCGTCTGTCTGCTTCCCACCGGACTACAACTTGGATGTCTTCAAGTCCAACGTAAACAAATTCCTGATAGACCGCCTCCTTAAGGAGACAATTTATTAAATATCCACACTAACGTACTGTACTTACAATAACCCTTATTCCTGGGTTGCTTCCGGGCCTTGATAAGTGGTGACCACCTTGTAAAAAAAAATTTTTTTTAAGCTAGAAAATATAAACCGAGTGAATTAAAAAGATGTAATCCATATTTACTTGACTTATGCCACATAGTGAATTTCAAACAAAAAAGTTAGATGTTGCACAAAGCAAATTTTTAAAACGAGTAAAAGATCAATTGAATATAAAAGTAGGGAATTGGTGAATTTTCATATAAAAATAGAAATACGAAAGTAAGATTATTAATCAATTGGAAGAAAATCGAAAAAATAAATAAATAAAATATAAAAATGGTATAGAGGTGAATTGACGAATCGCTTGTTAAATTTGAGTTACTGTTCAAAAATTATAATTATAACATTTTGTAGTGAATTTAATGACTTTTTTTTATATTCTGATTTTCCCCATTTTTATTTTATTGTTTTATTTTTATTGTTTTACTTCTACATTTTGTAATATTTACAATTTTTGAAACATATTTTGTGTGATTTTAAATATTTTCTGACTTCGTGGATCTTGTGGCATTTTGATATTTGCAGTCATTCTTATGAATTTTCGGCATAATTAAACTTTGTGGTGTTTGTGACGTTTTTAATATTTTCTAAATTTTTATATTTTTGTGCTTTTTTAAATTTTTTTATAGTAACTTTTATGAATATTGATAGTTTCTTATTTTGTTATCTGTATTGAATAGTCAATATTTTTACCCATCTTGTACATTCACCAATTTAACTACTTGTATATTATTTGTTAGTGCTGATTTGTCACTTTTTAATTAGGTTACTATCGCCAAAATATACTACCTGTAGCCAGAAGTTGTACTACAGAATGACACAAATATCATAATGCGTTGTCTTTTCCACTGGATACCAATATTTCGTTTTTCTACATAAAATTCTTTCATTTCTCATAGAAACCGTCGTTTTAAACGTGAAAAATTACGGTGATTATCTTTTTGTCATTTATTAAATCAGCATTGACTAATTAATAATATGTAGTCAATAAAATTCAATTGAGGTTTTGGTCGCAGATTTGTATAATTAATCGACTTGAGCTAATATAATACAATTAATAAACCGTATCTAATCTCATTAACAAAATCTTTAATTTTAACGCTAGCAAAGATGGCGATTATTGAAGATGCGACGTGACAATTTGTAAAATAATATCTAATTAATTTCTATCAATTTAAATTGTTTGGAACTAATAATAAATGTGTGACAGTAAAAAAAAGCCAGCGTCATCTTCATGAAATTGAAGATATAATTTATTTTTTATAGTTTTTAAATAAACAATTACTTTTTTTTACAAGACGAAACCTGTGGTATTCAACAGTGGCTTACAATCTCTGTATCTCTTTTTCTTTTTCTTCTTTTTTTCTTCTTCTTCTTCTTCTTCTTTTTATTGTCATTATTTTGTTATTATCAGCATTATAATCATTATGATTGTTATTATTACTATTATCATTATTTTTATTATTCTTATCATAATTTTATTATTATTTTAGCATTAATTTATTTTATTTCATTATAACTATTTTAGTATTAATTGTATTTATTATTATTGTTATTATTATCATTATTATCATTTTCAACATTATTTTTATTATTTTAATATTATTATTATTATTATTATTATTATTATTTACTCACGGGGAGAAGTCACACTGACTATCAGCAAAAGTTTCCTTTCGAGAACAACCTGCTGTATCCCTTGGAGTCTGAGTGACATGTCTCCCTAGATTTCCAGTACGTACCACCTCTTTTGTTAACTTTTGCAAATTAGTGTGCGTTATCGCAACAATCGTTTACGATTGATTTTTTCTTTGTAGCGACCATTGGTTTTCACTGGAATTTGGGTAGCAATATGCCTCCTTATGGTCTCAGTCCTCTTTGCACTCATGCAATGAGTTTAGCTTAATGTTTTCTCTCCTCGATCTTCCATTTTACTTCTCGATTATTTGATGTAGCCATTTCCACATGTTTTCGTTAGTCTCATATGTTGTACTCTTTATGAATCGTCTGTGTAGCTGTTTCTTTTCCCATTTTTCTATTATCGCCTTATCCAACGTGTTTTTTTCTATCTTGTTTGTTTTTCATTTGGATTCTTCTTCTTCTTCTTCTTTTTCATATTATTATTATTATTATTATTATTATTATTATTGTTCGACTTTCACACAGGTCATCATCAGATTTCACTGGTGTCAACACGTGGTGTTTCTTGAGTCAAGCTGATTTCAAGTACTCTCCACTTCTTTCGATAACCTTTGCAAATTTTCTGCGTTGTCGCAATTACAGTTTACAAATGATTTCTTGATTGCAACCACCATTAGAAATTGGGTGACTATTAGCCGCCCTAATATTCCAGTTCTTTACGCATTCATTAAGCGAAGGTCTGGTAAGTGCTCTCTCTCTCTCTTTAATTTTTCCATTATCCTTGGCCCTTCACAACTATGTTGTGTGGTGCCAGTTGATATCGATACAATTCCACGTTACTTTTTCTTTTTGTTTTACTTCTGTTTCCGTTTCTTTTTTTTTTATTCATTTCACCTCAAAAAAGGCAGGTCGCCACTTTGATGTAGGGGGGCTACTATCGGGGACCTAAGTTGCAGGGGTACTATGTTGGAAGTTTAGCAGCAAGATGTCTGTTCGTTGTATAAGAGTCTTATTAAGAGTTTGTTGTTGTACTCAGAGAGATGTTTTTGTAAGAGAGATTGTTCGTGTTATAATGATGCGATTCATATATATTAAATGTTTATACTTAGAAGTGTAATAGAAGCTCTTTGAGTGAGGAGATAGTGTTGAGACAGTCTTAGTGTTCATATTGTGTATGTAAGATGTGTATGTAAAGACATTTTAAAACACATGATATAGAAGACATATAATGACAATTTCCACTTTACCTTTTGGTAGAATTACAACACAAAGACGACGTTTAGAAAAACACATGATGGGTTTATTTCTTCTCCCGACCGGTCGTGGTTTTCATCATCAAGAATTCAAAGCTTCACATTGTAGTTTCAAAAGTGACTGTCTCGCTTCTAGACGTTCGAATCCCAACTGCCGACTATCGTCTGTCGTCCTCAAACTCCCTCTCACTCTCTCTCAGTTTCTCTCAAGTTTCTAACTATATCTAGAACTTCCCATTTTCCATGACGTCATACACATGTTAAAACATGTGTCTTCTTTCACGTGTTCTGGACATGCGTGTCCAAAACTTTTTCCTTTGTTTACAAAATGAATTTTAACCTATATTCCCAGTAACCTATATTTCCAATATGTTAAAAACATGTTTATTAAATTATCTTTTTTTTATTACATTTTCACCCCAAACAAGGCACATTGCCACTTTGGTGTAGGGGGCTACTATCAGGGGATACATCTACTGGGGTACTATGTAGGGATTAGGGCAGCTAGAAGTTGATTTACGTTGCACTTGAATTTATGCATGTCAGTACAGTTGGGGAAGCAGTGACCTGGAATGGAATTCCAAAGTCAAGCAGTTCTTGGGAAGAAACTACTGGAGTAGAAAGATCTTTTACATCTAGGGAACTCTACAGTGTGGGGGGTGGATTTTGCAGCTTGTCGGGTCTGTCGAGGGTGTTCACGTCGTGGGGGCACAAGTGCTTGCAGTTCTTCAGAGCATTCACCATTATAATACTTGTAGAACAGGCAGAGGGATGCAACGTTTCGATGATGGGACAGAGGCTGAAGTTTAGATGCCAGTTTAGGGCCTATCAGATTTGCGACTCTCTTTTGAACCCTGTCAAGGAGCGAGAGACTAGTAGCCGATGCACCAGCCCAAATATGACAGCAATACTCCATACATGGGCGAATAGTGGCCTTATAGAGGTACAGGATACTTTCGGGTGTTAGAAGTTTTCTAGCACGGTAGAGAGAGCCCACCTTCCTTGCAGCGGCCCTGGCAATGCCCTCGATGTAATTGTTCCAACTCATGTTTCCTGTGAACGTTAGGCCAAGGAGCTTGAGAGACGTACTCTCAGATAAAGAGTCGTTGGCCATTGCTATAGGTGGTAGAGAAGGTCTCTTGTAATTATTGAATGAAACCAGTTTTGTCTTGGTGGCATTGAACGTTACCATCCATTTTTGTCCCCATTCCACTACTGATTGGAGGTCATCCTCTAGTGTTTCTGCCATTACTTTAGATATATGTTCATTTGTTTTCCTGTCGTGCCTGCTATAGAGTGTGGTGTCATCAGCATATATACCGATCTCAGAGGAAATTTTGTCGGGGAGGTCATTTATGAATATCAGGAACAGCAGAGGTCCAAGGATAGATCCCTGGGGCACTCCCGCATTTATATCATATTGTTTAGATGTAGATCTTGTAGTTGCATTTGTTTAGATGTAGATCTTGTAGTTGCATTCCTCAATTGCATTTTTTCATAACAGAATTGACAACGCACATTCTTTTCTTTAAACTATTTTATCTCTAAGCTAAACAATGGTTTGTTTTCACATTCCATTGCTTATTCTCTCTCGTAATCTATTTCTAAACCTAAATTACGAGGTTCGAATTTCGTCTATACTATTTCATTTTCATTTTAACTAAACCTCTCTATTTTTATACTTACATGAAAAGGGGGCAGCCCTTATCATGTAACATGTTGATATTACACTTGAACCTCTGCATGTCAGTACAGTTGGAGAAGCAGGAAACCGAAAGAGAATTCAAAAGTTCTGCAGTTCTGGGGAAGAAGCTATAAGACCAAAAGGCTTTCTTGCATCTAGAGATCTTAACTTTATAAGGGTGGAACTTTGCTGCTTGTCGGGTTTGTCGGAGGTATTTTCATCAAGGGAGTACAAGAGCTTGTAGTTCGTCAGAGCATCCACAATTAAAAAACAGGGAGAGGGATGCAACATTCCGTCGGTGGGACAGGGGCTGTAGTTTATATGACAGTTCGGGACCTATTAGGTTGACGACTCTCTTTTGGACCCTGTCCAGGAGCGAGAGACTAGTAGCAGATGCACCAGCCCAAATGTGACAGCAGTACTCCATACATGGGCGAATGGTGGCTTTGTATAGGTACAGGATTCTTTCAGGCATAAGTAACTTTCTAGCACGATAGAGAGAGCCCACCTTCTTTGCAGCAGCCTTAGCAATAATCTCGATGTATCTATTTCGGTTTCTTTTTCGGTTATCGTTTGGAGTTCATGTGTATTAGTCTCTATATTCAAGGGGTTTCCTTAATATTTTAATCGTTTTCATTAATGTTTCCCGTTCGTTATATCTTCTCGGCTCTCCCCCTGATTCTAATCTCTTCTATCTTTTCGAAGTTTTTAGAAATCGTGCCTAGTTATCCTAATATTATTGGTTTTACTTTTACTTTTTTTCATCTTCCGTATTACTTCTGCTCTCTAGCCAACTTACTGTATTTGCTTCGCTTTTCCTCTCCGTGATATTCATCCCGGAATATGATGAAATGGCTTCTAATTAACTAGTATTAATTCCAGTCTTCTTACTCGGATGGGTTTATTTGTTAGCACGTCCAGGTCATTTTGAATTTTGTGATTTTCGTTTTCGCATACTGATGCTGGTTTATGTTTGTGCCATTTATCTAAATGTTCAAGATGCAGTTGTTTGCATAATTCCTAATTATTGCCTTCCTGATTGATCATGTCTAGTCATATATTTATATTCTTTTGGGGTGATTTTACAGCATTCACTTATTATGTTGTTTATCGTTTCGTCCCTTTGCCTACAGAGTGTGGATTTGCTGTTTTCATGTGTCTTGTCGATCCTAGCTTTCATATAGTTGGTTCTAATCGCGTTATCCTTTGCGGTTGTAATCAGGATCGGTTCTCTGTTTACGTGTCTGTTTCGTAGCGTTGGCCAAGTGTTTTTGTGAATTTTGTTTTTGTCATCTTTATGACTTGTCCGTATAGCTATTTATATTTCAATTTTTCTTTTCTTGTCTTTTTGTTTGCTTCTCTGATGTCTGTCTTGCTTATTTTTACAGTGTTTTTTTTTTTGTTTTTGTTTTTTTGCCGGGAATAGCCTTTGTGTGTTCTTGCGTTATGTATTTTTATAATTCATTTTTTGTGTCATTCACATCGTCTTCTGTGTAAACTAGTCCCGTTTCTCCGTCTTTTCTTTTCAGCGTAGTGTCAGTCACCATCATCCTTTGGGTATAATGCACTGTGCGTGATCATAAGTTATCTGGTTTTCGGTCGAGATGCCTCAGTTCTTCTTTAGTTTAACCTATAAAGCGTTAATAGTATCTTACCAGTGAAACTGCCTACGTGTTTGCTCCTTGTATTAAATGTTTACTATATAGTTTAGTTTCTAAGCGTTTTCTTGTTCTTCTTAGGTATCCCTTTCCAATTCACTCTTTCATTTCTATTGTTTTGATAGTTTCTGCTTCCAGAGCTCCCAAATATTTTTAGGCGTTAGGTTCGTCTAGTGTCCTTATCTCCCCTTGATGATAGAAGTTCCATATTTTCTGTTGCCTCAAGTTTTCCCTTTTTAATAACTAGCAGTGCGCAATTTTCCATACCGAATTTCATTCGGATATCCTAGCTAAAGATTCTGGCTGTGTTTATTAGCGTCTGTGGTTCTTTTTGTTTCTAGCAAAACGTTTCAGATTACTTATATACATGGATTTATGTTTTAAGTTTGTTAATCTGGGTTTCTAGCCTTAATTGTCATCTTGTTTTCCCCCCGGCTTATTTTCCACTTTAAATTTCATACTTACTGTCCTAGCATCTGCATAAATGAAACTGTTTAAGTTTGTAATAATATCTGTTCCTATGTGTGAGGAAGATTTCTTCAGGTTTTATGTTTCTGCTTTTGGTTTTTGTTTGTTTGTTTTTTTCTTATAATCTGTATGATGTTTTCGACTGAAGCTGTTTTATTCGCTGTCAGTTCTGTCATTTACTAATCTATGTCTTAATTTTTGCGTCGTTTAGGTTTTGAATTTTTTTTACATGTGGTGTTTCTATGTATGAGGTACATTGAGACTTCTTTCTTGGTCTGTTCTTTCATTTATCTTTCGTTATATTTGCATTAGTTCTAAATTTAAAAGAAACTTTTCTTAAGAATAAGTTTTGAATTGTTCAAAATTCGTTGGTCCGTCGCATGGTCGTCAGTAGGCATGTCCCATAACTCTTTCATCTATTTTCAAATAGGTCTAGCTTACCTAATAATATTCTTTTACCAGTCTCTTATCTTTTGTTGTCTATGCTTTCCTCCAGTTTATGTTGGCTATCTTTGCTGCCTTGTATTTGATATGTATTATTTTGGTACCTATAATATAAGAGAGTACGTACCTGTTCAGTGTCTGTGATATTATTGTACTTAAAAGTAAAAAAAACAACATTCACATAATGACGACCAGATCCCCCATGCTGTTACAAGAACAGCAGCCTGTTCCTGTAAGTGAGTAAATATGAAATAGGATAGTCAAGGATTCGAACTTGCGAAGCTAGATTTGGAATTGAGAATTCCAATCATAAGTTAAAATAAATACAGAATGTTATTGAAAATAAGGAATGTGGAATTGCCATTGTTTAGCTCACACAAAATAGTTAGATATCTGTTTATTGAAAAAGGAACGTAATGATGGATTTTGTTTCTGTTATAAAAATGAAAATTAAAATAAGGAATTCAAAAACGGATAATGGAAAATATTATTTGCAAAGGGAATTACAAAAATTAGGTTAGAGGGTCGGCTTTGTAAGAAATATGTGAATAACAATGCATGCTTAAACACGGAGACATGTCATGCCATGTGTCTGAGAGGCACGTGCTGGTCATGCAATGACGTCATGAGTTATGAAGTTAGTTAGATAAGTCAGAATCAGTATCAGTCAGTCGGAAGAAGCGAGAGGAGTTAGACGGGAGAAGCTAGAAGAGTCAAGGCACCCTCTGGGAAGCGAGATGTTTTAGACGTAACCATGTAAACAACTTTGAATCCTTGAAATACACAATCGTGTCCGACCGGTCGAATAAATAAATTCTACCAAAACAAAGGTAAAGTAAAATTGTATTAATATGAACTTGTGTTTATAAAAATGTACAACTGTCAAAATTTAAATTTCAAGCGCACTCTGGGTCTATCTATCAAGATATTCATAAATCTCCTCTCATTGAATTACAGGCTTGATTCTACTGTAGTAATCTGTACCCTACCTGTCTGTCTCTATATGTACTCTGTCTCTATATCTCACCAATGTCTCCATCTCTCAACAATATGAACACCCACAATGAATATATATAATATGAGCATCTCACAGACATGAACACTCCTAAGACTGTCTCGATAACACACTAAGACTCTTACAAACATGACAAACAACAAATATATAAGTCGTCACCAAATAAGAACAACGTAACATACTCTCATAGTTGGTACATTCTAAAATAAAACCTATACGTTACAATGCTAGCCACCGAGAGGTACCTGCCTGTTTGAATTTATTGAGGTTGTCGGACTGACTTCCTCATCTTGGTTGTTATAGCCACAACGTTTCGGCCGTTTTGCCCTCCGGCCTTCATTAGGTATTTTGTATTGAACTGGGGAACCGTTTTTTAGGACTCTCGAACTCAACCCTTTATTATTATTACGGGGGTACCGTGTTCGGTATCCAGCTAGGCTCTGGGACATAGTTGCTGATTCTCTGTTTTTGAATGTTACTTTTCACTGCCTTCGTTCAGGATTGAACTCAGCACCTTTGTATACTGTAAACTTTGATACAACGTCTATGATCACTAGGACATATAGAGATAGTGGTCAAGTGGTCCTAGACGTTGTATCAAAGTTTAAAGTTACCCAAAGGTGCTCAATAAATGAAAACACCTCATCTAAAAAATACAGACAATTACTGCCTGTTTGAAACTCAGATCTTTCTACCGAGTCTCACGTTGTATATTATCTATTCGATAAATTTTTCATATTGTTGTGTCAATGGCACCATTAAATCCCGAATTGCTTTAGCGTGGTTGTTTTACAGAGATAGTGTTTACTTGTATTATAGATGAGCGGAATATTTATATGCATTAATAAACAGTAAAAAAAAAAGCAAATTAATTATTACACTTAGTGTAACTATTATTATTATTATTATTATTATTATTATTATTATTATTATTGGCTCACATGAAGCTTTTACACAAGTCAACAAACGATCTAATTGGAAATCTGTGGTGTCCTCTGGAAGCTGAGTGACAACAAGTCTCCCCAGATGTCCAGCTCTCTCCACCTCCTTCGATAGCATTTGCAAATGAATTTGCATCATCGCAACAGTCTCTTACCATTGATTTCTCGCTGGCAGTGGCCATTGGTTTATACTGGAATTTGAGTGGCACTCAGCCTCCCCAAGGTCCCAGTTCTCTTTGCGCTTATCCAGCCGAGGTCTGGCTAGCGCCCTCTTCTCGGTCTTTCAGTCCTTCTTGACCCTTCTCAGTTTTTTGGTATCACTTTTTGGGGGCAGCGGTGATGAAACAATGGGGGAATGCATGCTGGAGGTGTAGAACTTGTAGATATGCATCTTCAGTGTCCTTCATTCCCTGTAACGCTTATTCGTTATATTGTCTTCTTGTATTATTCTCCGCATTCAAGGGTTTTCCTTAATATTTCAGTCGTTTTCATTATCGTTAGCCGTTGTACTTTTGCAGTTATTCCTCTGATTCCAATTTCTGACATTCTTTTTTCGAAGTTTTTCGGAATTGTTCCTAGTGCTCCTACTATTATCGGTACTATTTTGATTTTCTACATCATCCAACCCCCTTTTAACTCTCTGGCTTGCTCTGTGCATTTGCTTCGTTTCTCCTTTTCTTTCATATTCACCCTGTGGTCAACTGGGACAGCAAAGTCTACGATTTGACAGGATTTTTCTTTCTTATTAATTATTACGACATCTGATCTTCTTGCTTGGATGGGTTTGTCCGTCTGTATGTCCATGTCCCATACAATTTTGTGGTTGTCGTTTTCGAGTGCTGTTGCGGTTTATGATCGTACCATTTGTCTGTACACTCAAAATGCAGTCGTTTGCACAATTCCCATTGCACCGTCCTCCCCACTTGGTCATGCCTGTTTTTGTATTACTCTTAGGCCAGCTTCCTGCATTTACTTACTATATGGTCTATCGTTTCGTCTTTGTCCACATAGTCTGCATTTGCTGTTTTCTTGTGTTTTATCGATCCGTGCTTTGATATGGTTGGTTCTTATCGAGTTATCTTGTGCTGCAATTATTAGATTCAGTTTCTCAGTTTATATGTCCAGGTGTTTTCGTTATTCTCATCGTTTGTGATTCTTATGAATCTTCCGTGGAGTTGTTTCTCTTCCCATTTCTCTTTACTCGTTTTGTCCTTTGTCTCTCTGTTTTCTGTTTTGTTGGGGGTTTTTTTTTCAGTGTCTCTCGCTGCCATAATTATCCTTTCAGCGTTTTGCATTATGTATTTTTCTAGTACTTTTTTTTGTGTCCTTCACACAGTCTTCTATACAGATCTGTCCTCTCCCGTCGTCTTTCCTTTTCACGTAGAATCTGTCAATATCGTCCTTTGGGTGTAGTGCATTATGCATGGTCATGAGTTTCCTGGTTTTATGGTCGAGTTGTCTCAGTTCTTCTTTTGTCCACCCTATAAACGGCCCAGAGTATCTTACTAGTGATACTGCCCATGTATTTATACTTTTTATTAGGTTTCTGCTATATAATTTCGTTTCCAAGAGTTTTTATTCTCCTGAGGTATTCCTTTTCAATTTTCTCTTTCATTTCTGTTGCTCTGATGGTGTCCGCTTCCAGAATTCCCAAGTATTTATAGTCCTTGTTCCCCTAGTATCCTCATTTCTGTTTGGTTGGGTAGTTCCATGCCTTCTGTCGTTTCCAGTTTTCCCTTTCTTATAACTAGTTATGAGCACTTTTTCATTCCAAATTCCACTTGGATATCTTGGCTGAAGCTCCTGGTAGTGTTAATTAGTGTCTCTAACTCCTTTTCAGTCCTTGCAAAAAGTTTCAGATCGTCCATGTATATCAGGTGGTTCATTTTTTCCTGTGTATTGGAGAACTTGTATAAGGCTTTTTTTTAAATTATAGTTTCAACCCAAACAAAGCACATTGTGCCACTTTGGTGTATGGGGTAACTATCAGGGGCAGCAACTACTGGGGCACTATGTAGGGATTTGGGCAGCAAGATGTTGGTTCACGTTACACTTGAACTTCTGCATGTCAGTACAGTTGAGGAAGCAGGGACCTGGAATGGAATTCCAGAGTAGTGGTTCTGGGGAAGAAACTACTGGAGTAAAAGGCTCTCTTACATCTATGGATCTCTACTGTGAAGAAATGGGATTTAGCTGCTTGTAGGGTTTGTCGGGGTTATTTACGTCGTGGGGCACTAGTGTCTGCAGTTCGTCAGAGCATTCATCATTAAAATACTTGTAGAAAAGGCAGAGGGATGCAACGTTTCGTCGATGGGACAGACGCTGAAGCTTAGATGCTAGTTCAGGGCCTATCAGATTGGCGACTCTCTTTTGAACATTGTCTAGGAGCGAGAGACTAGCAGCAGATGCGCCAGCCCAAATGTGACAGCAATGCTCCATACATGGACGAATGGTGGCCTTATAGAGGTACAGTGTCAGTAGTTTTCTAGCACGGTAGAGAGAGCCTACCTTTTTCGCAGCGGCCCTGGCAATGTTTTCAATGTAATTGTTCCAACTCATGTTTCCTGTGAACATTAGGCCAAGCAGTTTGAAAGATGTACTCTCAGATAGGGAGTCACTGGCCATTGCTATTGGTGGCAGAGAAGGTTTCTTGTAATTACTGAAGGAAATCAGTTTAGTCTTGGCAGCATTGAATTTGACCAACCATTTTTGTCCCCATTCAACTACAGATCGGAGGTCATCCTCTAGTGTTTTTGCCATTTCTTTAAATATGTGTTCATTTGTTTTCCTGTCATGCCTGTTATTGGGTGTGGTGTCATCAGCATATATACCCATCTCAGAGGCAGTTTTGTCGGGGAAGTCATTAATAAATATTAGGAACAATAGAGGTCCAAGGATAGACCCCTGAGGTACTCCCGCATTTATATCATATTGTTTTGATGTACGACCGTCGAGGACAACCTGGATTTTTCTCTTATCTAAGAAGGATTTAATTATGTTAAGTATTCTACCAATGATACCGTATGATTTAATTTTTCTGAGGAGACCCTCATGCCATACCCTGTCAAAAGCCTTAGATATATCTAGAGCTACCGCTCTGCTCCCCCCCCGCTTTGTTCAATGAATGGTATATACGTTCAGAGATTACAGTGAGGATGTCTGCGGTGGACCGGGTTTGTATAAATCCATATTGTTTGTCAGTCAGAAGTTTAGCATCTATAAGGTGACGGATTAGAGCATGGTTTATTATGGTCTCAAATATTTTGGCGAAAAGTGGGAGGAGGCTAATAGGGCGATAATTTTATGGGTCAGTTCTTTCGCCAGAATTCTTGAATACTGGTACCACAGAAGCAATTTTCCAACAGCCTGGAAAGCATGATTCATTAAGGCATTTGTTGTAGAGTTTGGAGTGAACTGGAGCTACTTTGGCTGAGCACTTTTTTAATAGCACAGCTGGGATGAGATCAGATCCACATGCTTTTGAAGTGTCAAGGGTTTTTTTATGATAGCATGCACTTGAGCAGGGGTGATTTTTTGATCGTCTAGAATGGCGTATATTCGCAAAGGAAATTCAGGAACAATAGAGGTCCAAGTTTAGACCCCTGGGCACTCCCACATTTATATCATATTGTTTTGATGTACGACCGTCGAGGACAGCCTGGCTTTTTCTCTTATCTAAGAAGGATTTAATTATGTTAAGTATTCTACCATGATTTAATTTTTTGATCGTCTAGCATGGCGTCTGTCCGCAAAGGAAATTCGGGCAGGGGGTGGTTGGAAGAGTCGAATGTGGAGTTGGAGGCAAACCGGCTGGCAAGCATATCAGCAATGTCGGTTGCTGAGCAAGCAACCTCGTGATTGTTTGTTAGTGGGGGAATTGTTGATTTCTCATTATTTACTACACTGTTGTAGATTTTCTAGAAGTCACTACTTTCTAATTTTTGTGCTTCGATGCGTTTTTTAGTGGTTTTAGTAAATTCTCTCTTAGCTGTCGCTATTTCTTTCTTACAGTTACTTCTATCTTCTATATACTTCTGTTTGTTTGAACTGGACTTATGGCGGTTAAATATGCGGTATGTATGCTGCCTTTGAGCAATGACAGTAAACCATTGGGGAGAGTGGGGCTTGCTATAAAATTTCCGCATGGGAACATGTGCTATAATTGCTGTTTTGAACCATTCAGTAGTCTCATTTGCGCACTGTTCAGCAGGAAGAGAAAAATATTTCCCCATGGGGCATCTCTGATTAGATCTCTGATGGCTTCCCAGTCAGCCTCTTTATAATATCTTGTTGTTTTGAGCACTGGCTCTTCAGTTTTGGGTCTAGAGTTTAGGGCGATTTCGACCATTATTACTGCATCATAAGCGTTACCGAGCGGGCTGTCAGCATTTACAATACAATCCTCGAGAACTATGGTCAGAAACAGATCTAGAAGTGATGCGTATTGTTCTTGCTGGTCAGGGAAATGGGTTGGAAACGTAACCATTTGTGATAGGGGGTGAGATATAGAGAAGCTATGTGTTGTTCTGTCCGCTGCATCTGCGTGAGTAAAGAATCCAAGCCAGTTTTTTGTGGTGAACATTAAAGTCACCAAATACATGTACTTGTGCGCTAGTGTTGAGGGAGAGTGCTGTGTCTATGCTGTCAGAGACTTTGTTTATTATGGTGCAGTCCTGAGTCGAGGGAGAGCGGTAGAGAAAATAAAAGTAGCTAATGTTATGTTGTATGTTTGGCACTTTCTCAGAATACTGTTCAAGGGCATCATGGCTATGATGAACAGTAGTGTGATAGTGAGTCTCCTTGGAAGATGCCTCTTCATATATTAATTTCTGGTATGTGTTGTCCATCAGCTGTCAATTCCAGTCTCCATGTTTTCATTGCATTTTCTATTACGTTGGTTATCCCGCTTGGTATTTTATACATTTTTCGGCATTCTATTATCCATGCTTGAGGGATCCTGTCGTACGCATTTTTGTAGTCGATCCATGCCATGGCTAAATTCTTTCTCCTCCTTTTTACCTCCTTTATGATCTTTTGAGCTATATATAACAGGTCATGTGTTCCTCTTTTTCCTTTTTGGCATCCTTTCTCCTCCTCGGGGATGAGTCCACGGTTATTCAGGGAGTGGCAGATTTGTTCCCTCAGTTGTGCTGTCAGTATCTTCCACATAGTTGTTAAACACGTTATTAGCCTATAGTTGCTAGGGACGGTTCCTTTCTCCGTGTCCTTCTGTAGCAGTGTGGTTCTACCTTTTGTCATCCAGTCTGGTACGCTTGCTTCCTGTACACATCTTCTTAGGTTTTGGGCTAGCCTTTCGTGTAAAGTTATGAATTTTTTGAACCAGTATGCATGTATCCCGTCGTGCCCTGGTACTCTCCAGTTTGCCATTTTCCTATGGTTTCTTTAGGGTTTCCTTGTTGATTTCATTCACTGTTTCTTCTTCTATTTGTAGTAGAGTTTTGTTTCTGTCGGATTTGGTTGTTCTGTGTTTGTTTTTCCTTCGTTCACATTTTGGTAGAATTGGCTTTCATTAGTTTGGAATGTTCTGTTTTGTTTGCATTGTTCAGATTTATATCTATATCGCCTCAATCTCGCTTCTTTTGCTTTTATTTTTTGCTCCAGTTCTTCATGTTTCTTGTTTAGTCTCTTCCTGTCAGTTACATTTACAATATTCCGTTTTCTCCACATTGCATTCTTCCTGTTGATCATTTTGGTTTCTTTTTATGTTTGTGTATTTGGGTTTATGATTATCATTTTATTATTATTATTATTATTATTATTATTATTATTATTATTATTATTATTATTATTATTGTTGTTGTTATTATTATTATTATTATTATCTCACTAGTAGTCACAAAGGCCATCATCAAAGATTTCACCTTCAGAACAACTTCTGGTGTTATCTAGAGTCTAAGTGACAACAAGTCTCCCTAGATTTTCTTATGGCCACCGAAATTCCATTGAAGACCAATGGTTGCTGCCAACGAGAAATCAACATTAAGCAGCTATCGCTAAAACGCAAATTCATCTGCAAATGGTATCAAAAAAAGTGGAGAGTACTGGAAATATAGTCTATTAGTACTGGAAATTTTGTATATGTCTGAATGCAAACCAATACTATCGTTTATTTTATGTATTATTGTAACACGGATCATATGAGATCGTATGAGAGAATTAGCAGCAGCCGAAGGTAGATGGAAAGCGATTGTATTAGAAGCAGAAGCAGCGTTTGGGCGCGTATGAAAATTCGCAAGTGTGCTCGCACCTGCCTTTGAAAAAGAAATGACAACAGGACACCACGTGGCCGAAGGAGAAAAATGGTGACGCCGAAGGAGACGGACGTGTAAAGTGAAGACGAGAATAGGTCAGTTGCGGCCACCGCGCGACCGAAAGAAAGAGAAACGAGAGCCAGATTAGATGTAACATGTGGCAGCGAGAGACGCTTTAAGTGGTATCTCAACGGGAGATTTTTATTTCTTTGTTTCCTTTGTTTGTTTGTTTTTTTTTTAATTTTGTAATGCAACATAACTTAACATTATCTTTAATTCACGTTCATTACATTCTATCTCCATGTCTTCATGAAATTAAAAGAATCGTCATGCTTGGTGGTCACCAGTAATAACCGCAACTTACGCGCTAAACTACCGGAAATATAAAAATTATATAAAAAGGAGAAGTTTTTTTGTTTTTTTTTTACATAGGCGTCACCACTTATAAAGGCCGATTGGCCACTCAAGGATAAGGGTTAAAGAGTGTAGAGTAGTCAAAAAGACAATATAGTAATCAATAGTAATGGAAGTTCGGTAAATTTGTTAACTTAAGTGGAACGGCTCATCAGAAACTTGTTCACCTGGTACTTGAAGACAACCATATTATAGACAGCTGGAAAGCAGGAAAACGGAAGACAATTCCACAGGCGTGCAGTTCTAAGAAAGAAGCTTTGATCATGGAATCTATGTTTAGGTTTAGGCAGAGATAAAGAGTGGGGAAAATTATTGATAATGTTTTCAGCTAGTCTAGTGTTTCTTGTGAAAGTTTGGCGAGAGGGGACCATAGATTGAAGCTCAGTCGAGCACTTTCCATGAAAATAACGATAAAGCAGAGACAAACTCGCAACATCTCTTCTCTGAGATAGAGGTTGCAGCGAAGAGAAAAGGACATCTCCCACCAGGCCACGAAGTGTATTTTGAACCCTATCAGGGCAGGACAAGTCTTTTCTAGCAGCTCCTGCCCATATGTGGCAACAGTATTCCATCCTTGGACGTATCTGGCTCTTATATAGATAGAGAATTGCATCAGCAGTGAGATATCTACTGGATCGATAGAAGGATCCGACCATTTTTCCTGCGGCCTTGGCAACAGATTTGATGTACGTATTCCATTTAAGATCAGGAGTAAAGGTCAAGCCCAGAAGCCTGTCAAAACTTGAGGCCACCCCAAGACGAGAGCCATTCATTTTAATTGATGCCAGATGGGGAGAAGTGAAAATTCCAGCAATAATCAACTGTCTACCTTAAACAAAAGTCAATTTATGATTTTTTTTTTTTTTTAGGATTAAAAAAAAACATTTCCATCGCTTTTGAACATCCTGTATATATTTTTGTAGAAAGTTTTATTAGCATATGCGTGTGTAAGAAATGATTGATAGGGGGTTAAAACACGCTATTCATAATAGTTGATTTTTGTCAAGAGTGAAAGTATAGGTATCTCCAGCAACGTAGACATGAAATTATTTCTACTTGTCTGGTTAAATTAAAGGTGATTTTTTTAGAAAAAAAAACAATTTGATTTCTACATTATCGTTTTTTTTATTTAAGATTTTGCGCCAAGAAAAATGTATTTTGATTGAATTTTATGTTCCGCATCGAAATGAAAGAAAGCAACTTAATTAGAAAGGACGGGGAATTATTTTAATCTTACAAAGAACTCCCGCTAGTTCTCACTGAAATCAAATACTTGAACGATATTTTCAAAAACATCTATTCTTAGAAACAATCAGCGGAAAGACGATTACAATTTTGACCAAGATTAAAAAAATATTTGTTTTCCCCGCTTAGGGAATTGGAAAGAGATTATTATTTTTATTTGCTTATTTTTAGGTTACCGAGAAATTCTGAAGTATAAGCGTAACCATTTTCAAAACGCAAGCAAATATTTTATACAAATATTAACTTTCGATTGAATAAGAATTAGACACTATTAGGAAGAACAATATATATATATATGGAGAGAGAGAGAGAGAGGGGAGAGAGAGGGGAGAGAAAGAATAAATGATAAAAAGTCATATTCCGAAATTCGTGATGTTGACCATCTTATAATTTATTCCTTTAATTTAGTTGACTAATACAATTCTTGACAGTATCTGTAAGTCAACTGAATTAAAGGAATAAGTTATAAGATAGTCAACATCATGAATTTTGGAATATAACTTTTTGTCATTTATTGTCTATATTGCTCTGTAATTACATTGAGCTTCTTAAATAAGGATTGATATATAATAAGAAAATATATTTCTACAGAAATATATATATATATACATAAATATATATATATGTGTGTGTGTGTGTGTGTGTAGAGAGAGAGAGAGAGAGCGAGAGAGAAAGAGAAAGAGAATAAATTACGACGATAAAGCGTAAGATTAGATAGGAGCTTATTACATTATCAAATCAAATTGACTTGATAATATAAGTAAGTTCCTATGTAGCTTTACGCTTCATCTTCTTAACGTATTCTATTGTTTGATCTTGTAAACTGGATAGAGCTTCTTTTTATCTAAGTAGGTTTGCCTTACTATTGAAAATATTTTTGGACTTTGATAGTTTTATTGACTGGCTCCTACTGGGGGTTCTATTTCCACACCTTATCTTTTTTTGATTAGCCCAGAGAAGCGTGGAATTTATGAATGTTTTTTTTTCTGGCAAAAAGCGTTGATCGGTAAATCCCAATGATTGAATTGTTGCCTCCAGTCTGTGCCAAATAAATTGTCGATATTTTTAATCACGTACATTTGTAATATTTTGGTAATTCGGTTGAAATCTTTTTCAGTAATAATTTCGCCATCGAATTTAATCTTGTGCCGAGTAATATCTGTCTATTAGTTAGCGTTTAGTGTTTATGGTTTCTTCAACCATTGAACGTGTATGTTGGTTGATTATGAACAAATCAAACCTAGAGTCTTATAATAATTTGTATTTTTATAAAGGATTTTACCAGTACAACATCTATTATATTTGTGCTGTCTTTTTCGTCTGTAGATTTACCCTAAGTTTCAATTTCTTTTTTTCTGCAATGTAAATGGGTAATTTCTAAAGAGATGAATGACCCTCCAACAGCTATAGAGGTTAGGTGGCATTTTTGTTATACTTTATTGAGATTACTTCGTTGATCGGTAGATTCCAGAGATTTAAATTGTTGCATCCAGTCTGTGCTAAATAATTTGTCGATATTTTTTAATCACGTACATTTTTAATATTTTGATAATTCCGTTGAAATTATTGTTAGCAATTCTTTGCAAAGGAGTGATAAAACATTTCCTTTCGGTTTAACTTGCTTTTGAAGCTGACTTTTTTTATGTGAACAATGTCTAACTCTTCAATATTTTTAGAATCTTGTTTGATACGTGTAAGTCTTCAGCTATTTTTTGCCACGTTACACATTTTTCGTTTAATTAATCACATTGACTGGATTATATAATAAAGTTCCTATGTAATTTACGCCTTATCTTCTTAACATATTCTATTGTTTGCCCTTGTTTACTAGGTAGAGCTTATTTTTATCTAGATAGGTTTACCGTACTATTGAAAATATATTTTTTATTTTAAAATTTTACACCGTGTTAGAGTAAAATGAAATCACTGATTTTTCCAAGTCCGCCGATAAAGCCTCTTTTAAAACAGTTATTGGTAAAATTCGCCATTTGCTTCTTCACGTTTGTTTCTTTAAGGTTTTCGAGAAAAAATTCTTAATAATCTTTATCACCCGTATTGAGCCGTTGTTTTTAACGTTTTTGAATAAAATTTTTCTTAAGAATTT
Organism: Euprymna scolopes; assembly: GCF_053919585.1. Lineage (NCBI taxonomy): Eukaryota > Metazoa > Mollusca > Cephalopoda > Sepiida > Sepiolidae > Euprymna > Euprymna scolopes. The sequence continues at coordinate 56,723,875 of NC_136513.1, forward strand.
TCTGTCGCCAGAGTTGTGAGTAACATACAATCCTTAATTTTTCTCGTCGCCAGTATTGTGCTCCTGCAAGTGTCGGAAAAAAGACAAAACTCGATAATTAATGGAAACAAAATATATTGAACAAAAAACAAATATAATTAATGAAAACTCCAAGCACGCGTCAGTTCGACTGTAACAATTGCAAGCCGCGGATATAACAACCGAGAGACATATTTATAATAAGAGGAAGAGTTAATTATTTTTTGTAAGGTTGAACACCACAAAACCTTGGTTATACTTATTTACGATTAATGCAATAGAATCCATTTCTATAAGTTTACAAATAAAAACAATGCGGCAATATGCTATGTTCAAAGGTTGTAAACAATGTTAAAACGGAGTTCAGATATGCCGGCTTTCCATTCCTTGGATATATATATATGAAAGGGAGAATATGTGTTTGCGTGGGAACACTTCTAAGCCTTACGAATATTTCATCTACGGACTTTAAATTTGGTATATGGTATATTTAGACATGTGGAAAAGTTTTAATCCGTTTTCCTCCGAGAAAACAAGCTGCTAGGGGTCAAAATTGGCACGTGAGTCTTCGGATTTTTTCTGTTTGCTAACTGTTTCACGAATGCGCATGCATGGATAGTTCACATAACAGATTTCTTAAGTAAAGAATAAATAGTTTGAAAACACCTTTTAAATTCGTGTCACCTTGGTCTGAGTTTTATCCTACTTGACTCATTGCTTCAGGTTTTGCTTTAGACTTCAGCTCGAGCTTTTGTTTCTTAAAAGACGTGAACGGTTTAGAAAAAAGTATAATACTCGTGTTAAAGAGCATCTCTCCCCCCCTCTCTGGCTTTCTTACTCTTTCTATTTTCTCTCTGTGTGTCTCTATTAGAGAATAGAGAGAGAGAGAGGGAGAGGGAGAGAGAGAGAGAGAGAGAGAGAGAGAGAGGTGAATAACGTGGACAGTGGACACGTTTGCAAAAGAAGGGTCAGCTGACCAGATGACGTGGTATCATGTGATGAGGTTAGCTGATTCTTTCTAGCAGTTTGGTTTTGGGTGTTGAATAAGACAGACGGCTTTTCAGCTGTCCCCCCCCCTGGGCTGGGGAGGACGCTGACGTGTATCATCAAACAAGCAAGGTTCACCTCCATTCTGTGTCGACCTTTGGAAGGTGAATAAAAACTATAAAACCATTTCATCGTCTTGGAGTGAATTCTTCATCCAACAGGCCAGCTCCCCTCCAAGAGACAATGAAAACCAGAGGAACAACCGACGACACATGAATAAAGGTATGTTAAGAAATGCATGCACACAAACACACACCCACGAAGACATCAAAAATAAAACCATTAGAAACTAGACGATCACGTACACGAATCTCCTTGACAAAATCTCCTTTATGACTCCCCCGAATATATAACACTCGTATTAGTTTTTGTATTAATTAAAATATAATATTTATGCGTGGCCTGCTTATATATATATATATATATATATATATATATATATATGTATATGAAGATACAATCTGTTGCCACACAATACACACACAATACCTATATATATACATATGTATATATAAATATATATGTATATATATTTATAGGTTATTTGTGTGTATTTCGGCAGCATATATATTAAGATTACACACACACTCACACACGCATACACATACATATGTATTTGGAGAGAGAGACATACATATAGCAGCAAGAGACTATAACTTTGACAGGTTTAAAACCAACTTCATTAATAAAGTAAATACTTTTATTTTGTCATCATTAACCCGACGCCCTTTGAATGCTGTAATCAAATCATACAATGAGACTTAACATTACTATTTCACTAATCTATTCTTCAAGCATTTCGCACGAAACTATTGGAAAATCTAATTACACTTGTCTTCAGCGTATTCTCCTATGCCCAAGAATTGCTCCAAGGTACGTTTATTTATTTAATTGTATTAAGTAACATTTCAGAGGCCAGGAGTTTTCGACGGGGTTTGATTTGAAGAAATTGGTTGTGAATTATAGTTCTTCGATTTAAGAGTCATTTTTCGGAGTTGCTTTCCGTAATTTATTTGGTTAACTTGGGAAAGAAAAGTTTCGACTATATGAAGCCGAGACATAATTTGTAACACGATTTCGTAGAATCTTTTTATTGACGTTTTCATAATTCTTTTCTCACAGGATATTGTGCAAACAAAGTAAATATACATATGTACACATATATATGCATTTATATGTATATATATATAAATATATATATACATATATATATATAATTTAATACATACCTGATTTTATGATTTATATATTTATTGCGGCTGGTTGTTCAATCTGCTTTTCAGTCTATATAATTTCTAAATCGACTTTTGTTACTGTCTATGATATATGCACACTGACAGCAAATAACATACAATCCAGCTGATTTATAAAAATATTTTGTTTATTCCACACTGATAGCAGTTTTCGATTTAGTTATGACGATGTTGACATCAGTGAAGGCGCGTGGCGGGGTTCTAGTTCGAATTTTTTTCAGTGAAGGAAATGTCTCAGTTTGTGCTCGCTCTGTGATCGACTGTTGCTCGCTTTGTGTTGTGTCGATTTATATAAGCAGTCTTTCATCCTGGAATGTTTAATATTTCCTATTGTCTCTTTTTTCCACCCTATGACCGATTATATTGAATTATTTTCGTGTGTGCAACACACTAAATGCCTCCCTTCCCAGGGTCACGTACCAAATAACTTACATTACTAAAACAACAGCTGTTTCACTTTGATTCACATGTCATTTAAACAATACTAGCGCTATATAAATCACATAACAACCTACAGTAAGAATAAATTCAAATAAATACAACCCTCATAAATACGAGAAATCTGAATGCATAATACAAACATTATTTCCTAAGACAAATGCAAAAACGACTGCAATCCCAAAAACTATTCATATAAAACTAAAAATCTAATATCAATAAAATCAGTGTTATTTATTATATACGGGTACGAACACATTAAACTTTTAAAACTTACATTACTATCCCTTACATATTGGAGTTCTGATCAGATACCATTTTTATGCATGAATACTTTATAGATGATATAAACTTTTAAGACATCACTACAAATAGTATAAGTACGAAAAATCCTAATGAATAATGCAATTATGTTTTACAAAAACAAATGCAAAAATCTACTCCAAACTCTGGAACTTATTAATATAAAACTAAAAATGTCATATGACTAAAATTGGTTTCAATATAAGCAAGAACACACTAAACAGATAAGAGAATTAACACTATTATCCTCCCTTATTTTTCTTACACACGAATATATTATAAATAACATTAACTCATTAAATAAAAAGTAAACTTGTTACATATCTCACCGGAATTACATAGAACGACGATCGAAAGAGCTCACCGTACTACCAACGATTAGAGCCCTTTTTATATGAACATTACTAGCAGTATCGTGGTAGTACGTCTTTTTTTTCTTTTTTTTACAAGATGGTCACCACTTATCAAGGCCCGGAAGCCACTCAGGGATAAGGGTTATTGTAAGTACAGTACGTTAGTGTGGATATTTAAAGTGTCTACTTAAGGGGGCGGTTCATCTCTATACTGAGATTTTGTTGTTGTTTTTTTAGATTTTGACCGTCCTTTAACTGAAATTGTGTGTATCTCTGTTGCACTTCGTTCACTGGGTATATTTTTTCAGGTAGATTTTGAAATTATTTTTTATGAATCCGGTTGCTTCTCCAATAACTAGGATGATAGAGATCTACCTAAGATTTCAGTTTCTTTTCATGTCGTACATGGGACATTTCGTATTTCTTTTTCCCTTTCAGCTCGGTTTAACATTGCGTCATTGTGGACAATAACTTATACTAAGGTTGCTTCTTTTCTCCTTCTTGTCCGATATCACTATGTCAGGTTTAATAGCTCAGTTTTCTAGGTACGTAGCTGTATGAATTGCATAGTCATAATGGGTAGTGTCTGACTTATTTCCAACTGTTCTTTTTGGAAAACATGTTCCCAGAACTTGCTGCTACGTGTGTGCGTAAGGACGGTTTACTCTGTCGCTTGTATAATCAGTTTCGTGATCGATGAAGAAAATTTCTTCGGTAGGCAATTCACTGAAACGAGGCTTTTCGATCAACCTACATTCAATCATTTTGACAGTTATCTAGATGTCTGGCTTACGAGAAAGGAAAAGTTCGCTCATTTTTACTTAAGTCCTTGCGTCTGTATGAACTGCATCGTCCACCATACAGTCACATTTCAGTTTTAAATAGGATTTTCATTGTAAGACGAACAGTTTTAACGGACTCATATAATTTTAGATACGTCCAAAAAATTCTATGAAGCGCTGTATGTCTGTCAGTCTGTCACACTTCAGCTTCGAATGGCAATCGTTCGCTTAGACTTTAAATATTTATCGTTCGTTTGTAAGTCTTATATTTGCAATAGCATTTTTAATGATCTGTCATTGAATATTCACTTCTCTGATATAATTTTCCATTTTCGAATAGCATTTTAGATATGCTTTAATAATTCTTAGTTTTGATATAACCTTTTCTGATGATTTATCATTGAATCTTTAGCTTTTAAATAGCATTTTTGAAAATATGATATGTCATATTTAGTTTGTTTTTCTTTTTTTGATGATGATCTTCCATTGCACTTTTTAGTTTTAAAATAACATTTTCGATAATCTATTATGGCAGCTTTAGTTTTAAAATAGCATTTTAAAGTATGTGTTATGGACTCTTTAGTTTTACAATAAGACTTTCAATGATCTTAGTTTAAAATCGATGCCTCCGTTCAGTCTTGAAAGACAAGGGATACTCCCTGTAGGGGCAGCTACGCATGTGATTGTGAGGCAAGGGTTGCGCAATCCGCAAGTACACCTCTCCTGAATCGGCATTGTTTGAGTCCAGTGGCAAGGAGAGGTCTAGTACGACTGGAAACAATATCGAGATAAGCGGAGAGCACATACAGCACCTGAAAGTTCCAAATGGTCACCCATTTAGTACTGGCCAGGTTCAACGTTGTTCAACTTCGGTGATCTAGCGGGAACCGGTGTGTCAACGTGATTATGCCGTTTTAAAATATCATTTACAATTATCTGTGTGGAAGCTTTAGATTATAAAAAAAGAACATTTACATTGCAAAACGTGCTGATTAAATGGACGTACTAAATCTCAACTTAAACGCTGACCCTAATGTGTTCGAATTAATTTGATGAATTTGAGTTGATAATAAAAGTCACTTCATTTATCTTCTGTTTTCCCCTCGAACGATTATTTGCCGATCTGATTTTGGTTTCATGTATCAACACTTTCATCATTTTTATTTAAAAATATACATCATCTATATTTAAGATGCATCCGATCGATCTACGCGCATGAGTGTGACAGACCGACGAAAATACTATTTAGAACTTAATGGTGACAGATTAGCGAAAATATTATTGAACGGATTAACGAATATAACTTTTCAAACTTAAGTTTGACAGATAAACGAAATACTATTTAAAACTTGTGCGTGACTGACCAACGAAAATATTTTGTACAGCTTACACTTAACAGATTAATGAACATGCTACTTATAACGTAAGCGTAAGAGATCAACGAAAATGCTATGTACAACTTATGCCTGACAGACTAATGAAAATACCTTACAGACCAACGAAAACACTATCTTAACATGTAACAAATATAATTTTTATTATTCGGATTATTCAAACTACTCTTATGCTCTTAGATGTTATTCTCAAAACGTTTCTGACGATGTAACCTCCCATCTTCTTCAAGGGCATCTTTCATAACTTTCCTATAGCGATCTCTCTATCCGTAGCGCAATGGATATAAGTACTAAATGATAATGAGTTTCAAGTTATGGTTTTCTAGAGATTGAAAGTTCAACCCTCAGTCTAGGTGTAACTACGAATACAATTACAAATTAATTAAGACTTCTACCCAGATCATGGTTGACTGAACGAGAGTAAACAACCCCTACGTATAAAATAAAGGGTTAAGTTTGAAATTCAGTACAGATTCAATTCTCATGTTTGACATATATACCTTAGAGTTCAATAAGATAAAGAGGAAGGAAGTAATTTCGGTCGAAATATTATTTCAAACGTAAGCAAAACGCACTACCGAAATATTATTGAAATACGAAAATACTATTTAAAAAAAATAAGCGCGACGGACCAATCAAATATTTCTATAAAATTTAAACGAATGGACCTGCCGACGTACATAACATCTAATCTATATTGATCGTATCCTCAATAATATGTGCCTATTCAATCTACATCTTTAGCATCGAAATGTGTTCTTAAAATTAAGCCTTAAAGATCAATAACGTATTGACGCATCTAAAATAAAACTGGCTTTTTATCAATGTAAATTCTACTTCAAATTGAAACGTGACGAAAAACCGACTGATAGACGAAGCCTATTAGACATGCTAGGTCGTATCGGATAAATTTCTTTAATCAGTGCACATAATCGACATGAAGTAGATAATTATAAAGATGACTGATCTAAGTCGCTAGTTGCTGCTCAGAGCTTTATCATCATTGATGGGTGAAGTAGAGAGTCCAACTATACCTACTTATCAGAAAGAAAACGTTTTAACCTGTCTGAGCCTCACCACATTGCGTGGGATGGCTAAATGCACACAATTATCTGAGTTGATATCCGAGAGTGAGAGATAGAGAGAGAGAAGGGGAGATAAAAACGGTACAGATAGGATAACTAGGAGAAACAGGGAGAGATGGACGTTAGCTACACACAAAAATTCTCCACTTACATTTTATTATCTACATAATAAAAGTGAACGTACATGTGCCAGACTTGCTTCAATAATCACGTATGCAAGATATTTTTATGGACAAAAAATGGGAGGTGTAATCTTATTCTTATTAATAACCGATGATAATAATAAGTAAAGTAATATATATATACTTATACTATAGCGTGTGTGTCATTTTGTGTGTCATGTTTACGTCTATTTTCTTTCCCAGTGACTGTCGCTTGCTTGTTATGAACTTCCATTTTTGTTATAAATAATTATGCCAAGAATTCTTCATAACTTTTTCGTAAGTATATATATATATATGTATATGTATATATATGTATATATATACATATATATATATATATAGTAAGTTATAATTAAGCTACACAGAATATTCCGCGTTCATCCACGCTATGCGAGGAGTTTGTGGTTGTTTTTATATACGCACCTTCTATTGTGTTTCAAGTTAGCCAATCAGCTTTCTAGTTTTCCCCGCACCCTTCTTAATCAACAAATGAGCAAGCACTTACAGGACAAAGGCCCAATTGACTTCCGGTTTACCCGTTCCTTTGTGTGTGCTGTTTTGGCGGGGAGTGTAGGTATCTAGTGTCCTGACCTGTTTTAAATCTAGATTAAATGTGTTTTATGTTAGTTTATGTATATATATACATACATATATATATATATGATAATTTATGTATATGCACGTTTACTTTATTTCTTTATTTTCTATTTTATTGTTAGTTTTAAAATTGTTTTGTATCGCTATCCTAGAGTAAAGTTTATCCTGTTAACACAGTTTTTCGCTATTTCTCCCCTACAGTTTAATATATGTTGGGGTTCCTTAAAGTATAGAATATCACATTTTTCCTGAAGGCATAATCTATATGGATTATCTCGGTCTCTACATGTGTTTGCTTGTTTTACTATTTTCCATTCGACTATCGGCGAGCGTCAGCTTTCTTTGAATTCCCAGTATTTGTTTGCTAGGGTTGTTTTTAGTCGGCGTTTTTTTTATGTACTTTTGTGGTCATAATATCGGGTTTTGAAATCTAAGGAAGTCATACCTACGTAATATTTCTTGTTATTCTGGGTTTTTGTCGCAAACTGGTAAACTATGCTTTTGGTTAGACATTTATTTTGAAGTGGGCAAAGTGTACGAGTTCTACAGTTGCATTTATCCCGATTACAACTTTATAATATATAAGAATCGAAAGAATATTGACTCTATGATAGTATATACGAAATCTGCATGAATTAAAAAATCGTTTTTAAGCGCATTTTACGACTGGGCTACGCCGGACTCCCTTCTGGCTCAGATAAATACTTTTGCAGGTTTAACAAATATTTCAGAGGGTCTCTATTTACGCTGAAGTCCACCGAATGCCAATATTAATATATTATATATGAAATAGTCCGCTGTGGAATTTCCACAGGTCACGCCAGTAAAGAATAATCACGTATACAAATTTATTTTTAAAATACACTAATAATGTTCATTTTACTTTCAGTTCCTTTAAAATTAATATAATAAATCTAGATTGTTTAAAGATTGTTGTAATGCATTGTTAGAATGTGTGCTAGTCGACGATTATTATGATTATTCAAGTCAAAAACATTTGGCAGCTAAAATACGTTTAGAATAATAAAAATATTTGGAATAAATATGTATTTACATTATTTTAGGAATGTAATTTTAAAATGTTATCATAACCATTTAGCTGACGACTTAGAATAATGACATGTAAAAGCATCGTGTTATTATTTTAGTAACGTCTACTAATGACGTCATTTAGAATCGGGGATGGTCTTTTTGAAATGCGTGGAAACTAGTTGAGTCAGTCAAAATCGAGAGAGGACCAGAGACCGTCTTCGGATCTTGTTGACTCCAAGTAGATAAAGTCATCAATGGCGATAGTCAGAATCAGCGTTGCAATTTTTCAAAAGGGGGAAAAACACTCCGAGAAAAAAACCTGCTGAAAAATTTTGGGAATAATTTCCAGTACAGATTTCCGTCAAACGAGACCAAACATGGACCAGATATGTTTCCGCTTGGCCAGATGTATATGGGGATTTGTGTAGCGAGGTGCGTGTTCAGATTACATTTAATTTTCTGCTTATGGTAGAGTCAGGAAAACGGGAATCCGGGATTGACTTTTAAAAGCTAGCAACTCAAGGAAATAAGTAGAAAGCCCTCTGGCATCCGTGAACTTCTGCGGTGAGGAAATATGATATCGTACACTGAACAGTAAGTCAGGAATATTTACATCGAGGAGTCACCAATACAACAAGTTCATTAAACACATTCTATGAAAATATTTATAAAGTAGGCACAGAGATTCTACATTGAGGCGATAAGGACAGTATCAGAAGCTTGTTAAATGCTGTAGGACACTTTTCAGATATTGTACAGAAAACGTATTAGTGGTTGGTGTAACAGCCTAGTTGTGACAACAATATTGTCTGCATAAAGTAGTATTAGCCGTGAAAACTGGAGGTTGAAATTGGTACATCTATTGCATTTTAATGTTTTATATCTTTTTACTGTTCACTATCCCTACATATCCATGTTTAATGCAGAAATATGTACTTACTCGTGCAATAATGTACATAATTTGTGAAGATAAACGCAAACTAAAGAATGAACATAAAAATAATATAAAAATAAAAAATTCCTAAATGCACTATTCTCTCTGTCGTTGAAATATGATCATTCTTCGAACTTTAAATAAGCTAGAAATTCATGTGAAATAAATGTCGTCGAAATGCGTCCGAAATGCATACATTATAAACTCTGACATTATTTAACGACATTATTTAACAATTTATCTCATTTAAACACAAAAATAATCTCACAGATTTAAATTTAGATCCGGGCTCGTTATTTCACATCAAATAAAAATTCCAAATAAAATAATAATAAATTTGTTTACACCATCTATTTTAATAAATAAAAAGACCATTAAATTTTATAAACGAAGCACTGATTTTTAATTGCAATTTCTATGCATTCATTTTAAAACAATTAATTTTTAAATATTTATTTTTGGCATCTCCAAATCATTCATCTCGAGACTGTTGTGAAATAAAGACGAAACATCAATACGTCGTTTTTCCTTTTTATACTTTTAATTACGTCGGACTATAATTTCCTTAATTAATCTGGATATATATATAAATATAACCTCATGTAGATACACACACACACACATGCACACACACATTATATATATTATATATAT